>NC_056614.1:18784668-19084668 GCF_018340385.1 Cyprinus carpio | reverse complement strand
TGAAAAGAGTTCAGTTAAATATATATATATATATATATATATTATTTTTTTTTATTTTTTTATTTATTATTTTTTTTTTTTGCTTTTCTGCAGCAATGCAGCAAAGGATTTACAGGAACTCAAAATATCACATTAAGATTTTCTCAACAAATGACTAATTATTCCTTTTTTCCACTTACCGGTAATTAAAGGAAATTACAATTTTCAGAGATGATTTTTAAAACATCAGTTCTTAAATTTGAAAAATTCAAATACACCTTTTTTTATATTCTGCACCAGTGCAGGTTCGCAAAATCTCACGTAATTGATTCCGTCCATTTCCTCAAGAAATTACTAATTATGCTGTGTGTGTGTGTGTGTGTGTGTTTGTGAACTTTAGTAAAATAAATGAAAATAATCAGATGATTTTTAAAACATCAGCTCTTAAATTAAAAAGATTTTCTAAACAAATGACTAATTCCTAATTAACAAACAGAAATAAATTAAAAAAAAACTAATACATGAATTTAAAAACATCAAATCAACAATTTAAAAATGTCTAAACTAAACCAGTTCAACTGCTTTTCTGCACCAGTGCAACTAAGGATTTGTAGTTTCTCAAAACCTCATATTAAGATTTATCAGATTGCCTCCATTTCACAAAGATTTATCAGATTTCTTCCATTTTGGTGCTCTTTTTGATTGCTTCATATATATTATCTAAAAGACAAACTCAAACAAAAAATAAAAACTTCCGTGGTGTGTAATTGATTGTGTATTTATTTTTTTTTTTTGACCGCTGGTTGACCGCCTGTGGTCTGCTCTCTGGAGGTGAAGGTTTGACCCAGAGTAAAGGAAAGTGGGAGACAGAACCTCACGATAAAAGACCTGACCTCCCTCTTTGAGTCTGCTCGGAGAACTCCCAAACAATCAAAGCCCCATGGGTATGTCTCATAGTCACACAAACACACACACACACACACACACACACACACACACACACACACACACACACACACACACACACACACACACACACACACACACACTCAAGAATCCCCCACATGCACATCTTGTGCATAGCCTATTCGTGTATGCATGGAGTGACTTCACTATAATGAAACAATTTAGGCATTTTGGACGCCAAATTCCAGTTTAGTAAGTCAGACCCAAAAATAACTGGAAAATCTGTGGAAGCATTTTTGATAGACATAACATGATGAGATGGGATATATATATATATATATATATATATATATATATATATATATAAACATCAAAATATAATCTATGTCTATTAATCTATTATATTTTAAAATATTCTTTTATAGGAGAGAAAGGGCAGTTGTTATCTTGGTTTTGTCAGGATTGACTTTGTGTCACTGCCTTAGTATCTGTATGAAGGAAGGGCAGGATTTCTGAAAATACCTGCACAGTGTCCTTAAGGAAATCACTTTGAGCTGCTCACCCCCAGCAGTTTGGTTCTGTCATCCTGACCCTCGTGAAAGAGCTGATTCTCTTAACTCCTGTCACCGCCATAGCAGCACCACACAGCCTAATGTACTTAAGAGCCCTTCTAACAGCCGTGACTCCTGGGCCCCCTAATGTCCTGAGGGTGGGATAGATGGGGGGAAGCGGGTTTGACAGCTACTGGATGCTGCATGTGTTTCTATCATATAACATCTGTGGTTAACTCTAGAGGTCCTTCTCTTAAATCTGTGTGTTCACTGTATATACACACAACTTCAGCACTGTTTTTCTTGCAACTTTTTAGCAAATAGTAATACTTATTGAACCATGAACATGTCCTAATGCACACTTTTTATGAACTCAACTAACAGTTTTATGATTGTTGACATGAAATTATATTAAATCTATAAAGTGCTATATGTGCTTTAAATGACCCATTAATATAAATT
Source organism: Cyprinus carpio (assembly GCF_018340385.1). NCBI lineage: Eukaryota > Metazoa > Chordata > Actinopteri > Cypriniformes > Cyprinidae > Cyprinus > Cyprinus carpio. The sequence goes on along the minus strand of NC_056614.1, from coordinate 19,082,770 downwards.
ATGTTATGTGAACATATTCTATTCTATTCTAATGCTTATTTTACATACAGTGGCCCCTATGGTATTTCGACACAGTCACACATTAATATATATGAATATTATTGCACTTGATAACATCAAACTAGTTTCCATTTATTTTAAAGAAAATTAGCACAAGCACCCTGTTCAAATAAAAACCCAGTTGGTGATAAAATGATTAAACAACATGTTTGCAGGGGTCCTCTTGGTTGGATATTTTATAGAATGCAATATAATTTATACATTTTATGTGTTCATACTTAAGTGTCCAAATGTTTTGGGTCCAAATAGTTGTATTAAATCTATTCTTTTTATTTGTTTATTGCATTTCCTAAAATGAATGAAAAGCTTCAAAATCATGTCTGTTGAAGGTGCAAACATACCGTTAATGCTGAATAATTGTTTCACTTGTGGACTTTTCATCAGCAGTAAATGTAGATTGCCTTTTTTCCTTTTTTTTGTTCAGCCCTTAGGGAGGAGTTAATCACTTGACATTTTTAGTGGATTTTCAATTAACCCATGACAACTGTAACCCATAAACCTTGTCTGTGCTTAACTTTTTGGCAAAACCATGAAAATGACTTAAATAAATAGCTCATTACTTCCAGCACTTGGCCGTCAGAAGTCATTATAAATTTATGTTAGTTTGTACCAAAAACAGGTTTATTTTGAATTAGGGCTTTTTTGGTGACATGTATTGACACTGTCTATAAATCTCCCTACTTCGTACATACTCATTTAGTTTTTTTTTTTTTTTTTTTTTTTTTTTTTTTTTTTGCTCAGTAGGCATAAATATACACCACAGAAGTTCCCGAAACAACTGTCATTTGCATTTGCTATCCACCACACAGACTTGTTTCTTCTGCTTCTTAGTTAAAGTCCAAAACTACTCCTTTTTTGATTAACTTGGCACTTATCAGGAGTCATCTGGCAAACAACCCCCCTTCGACATGTAATGTTTATTTCTGTAAATATTTAAATGGATGTGTCAGAAAAAACTGTTTTGGATGCTTTTCTTCCTGTTTCATGTCAAATGCAGTTCACCAAAAGCAAAAGGAAAAACAATCTTACAAGGAGAGAACTTACCAGTGGCTCCACACACAAGCAGTTCATCCCGACACAGACTCTGCAGGCACGGGACGGTGAGACACACTGCTCTGAAGTATATGCTTTTGAAAAATATACACGGATGGAAGATAAGTCATTAACAGTTCATAATGGTGATCAGTTATATGGTCTCACATGTTGTGAATGTGCTGTGGTGTAAATTGTGTTAGAGGTAATCTATTCAATGACTTTTTTTTTTATCATTTATTATACTTAAATCTGCACACTAACATGCCACTGTTCACTTTTTTTTACAAGTACTGTTGGATTCTGTGCTAATTAATTGTGAATTTAAATTTAAAGTAAATACTTTGAAAACTTACTAACAATTGCTCCTGTTTTCAGCCCTGTAAATATTTGTTTACAGGAGAGTAAATTTATGCATGTTCATGTATGTGAGTGGTTGCCTATACTTTAATATGTTAATATGCCTATACTTGTATCTGTTTTTTCTCAGGCCATGGGGACAGAGACGGTGGAGATTCAGGAGCAAGATTTTGGACTGACTCTACTAGTGTCTCTCCACCTCTTAAAAAGCATACTCGGCCTCGAAGATACTTGGCTGAAAACACAAGTGAGTCTTTTACTTAAAATGCATACTATCAAAATAAAATAACATAACATAAAATAAATACCAGCGATAAAGAACACTCTTTTTCTTCTATAAGTTTATACACATAAATACATTAAATACTGTAAATAGACATAAAAATCTTATAGTTTGGAATAATTATTTATTTTAATGTTGAATAATTTGACACTGAAGACTGGAGTAATGGCAGCTTTGCTATCACATGAGCTTTTAGAATGAAATAATACAATATTTCACAACATTACTGCTTTTACTGTATTTTTTATTTAATAAATGCAGCCTTGTTTAGCACAAGGGACTTTTCTCACTAACATTAAAAAATCTTAATTTTTCCAAACTTTTGACCATATTTTGCCATTTAAATACAAGTTATAAAGTATGCAAATGTCCCATTAACATTAGAAACATCTGTGCCTGCATTGTTGATAATATCACACAAGCAAAAGAGAGTTTTTGGAAAGCAGTCAAACTCCCTTCTCCACTTCTGTTATGAATACATACAGCACACCATTGGATACATTTTTTTTTTTACTATATCTCTTTTTTGGCGCCAGCTTTTGGGTTCTACTCAGAGCATCATCTCCTTGTGATTTATCCCAGTAATAATTTCTGAAATGTTAAGGGATGGGATTAATTAAGGAAGAATTTTAAAACACTGCAGACTTCACACAATGATGTGAAGTTAAATCATGTGGGTCAGGTGCCAAATCAAATACTGCACACAAAGTGCAGTGGGTGTGACGTGAAGCACACGATGGAAACTGACATGACTGTACACATCATCTGGCTCACTTGATAACCCATTACAACATCACACAAATCCGATTCCACACAGTTGAAAGCCACATCAACAAGCACTTTTGTTATATATATATATAAGTGCAGCTTTGCAATTTTGTTCCACCTTATTAAAAAGTGAATGCATGATAAACGTTTTAAATTTTTTTATGCTTCTGGTTAATGCAAGCATGATTGACAATATGTATAATTGCCAATGTGCGTGTGTGTCAGCTTTGCAGACATGCCGGGGTCAATGAGGGGACGGCGGGGGGATCTCTCTTTCAGCAGGAAACGGACAGGGAGAGACCTCTTGACAGCTCGCTGATTAAGTGCGAGCTCTGTCACACACACTATACCACTCAGGACTCACCCTGACAAAGATACCACTGACTGACACAAGCAGGTCTCAGCGCGTTTAACACAGTCATGACGCACTGTGAAGGCTTTTCACTGTCTGTCCTAATGAAGCTAAATTGGATTCTGATGATGATTTGAAAATGAAATCCACGAGGATGCTGACAGCCTGACTGACTGAATGACTGACTGCCTGTCTGAATGACAAACTCAATCAAGCCTTTCACATAGAGGTATTTATAGGTGATTTATTGGAGAGAGGGCTGATTCTACAGATCAAAGAGAACTGAAAAGATTTATTTATAGATAATTCACTTTAAGGTTAACATGCAAAACCATTCCTTTATAATCCACGAATATCACTACTCATTTTCTGTAAAGAATGTTTAATTCCCGTTGTGAATTAGTCTGTTTATCAGCTAACATAAAACAAATTTTCCCAGCTCCTCATAGGCCTCTTGTCATTTGAATTAAATCATCGTGAGTCATTAGGTCATGAGCACAAAGTTGACATGCTTAGTACGATGTTCAATTACAGTAAGGACTCTATAAATACTACTTAGGTTTAATGCAACAAGATACCCTCTACTTACTGGGGCCGAGCCATAAAGAGCAGTTTAGGGAGCCATAAACATTTTCATTATGTGTAGAGGAAATCTCCCGGTGGCTCATTTTTTGCCCTCTTTCAAAGGTAATGGGAGCAAAATGGCTGAAAACAATTTGTTTGGTCACAGCGGTTAAGTGAGTGTGTGGCCGTTTTATTAAATATCAGCCCACAGAACACGGGCAACAACGTGTCTGTTTGAATGTAAACGTCCAGGGTTTGAAGTACGATTAATACCCGTCGAGGGCAGACGTCTACTTTTTTCCACTTTAATCGGCAAAGGCAGGGAACAAATGAAGACAAATGTAGTAAAAACAAAAATTTGTGTTAGCTTAACAATTACTACATTTGTAAAATATATTAAATTTATTAAGAACCAGGGATCAGAAGAGTTACTTGGCTTTGAATCTTTGAAATAAAAATGATGGATCATTTTTTGAATTCTAAAAACATATTGTGTTTTAGAATTATGTGAAGGAAGATGAGTGGTGCACAGTAGCCTCCCGAATCGATGAAGTTCTCCTTGCTGTTTCATTTTACCGCGTATGATTTCTTACTGAGCGCAGCCATGGGTTCTACACGTGGAACACATCAGCTAGAGAAAAAAGCTTGCTTTGTTCTATATTTGAAAGAACTGTGCTGGTTGGAAACTCCATAAATGTCAGTCAAAGTCTTATCGGGTGTATTAGCATTATTGAAAGTGTATTTTTTACCTTTGTCGCCACAGAAACAGAAGTGCCATCACCTACAAGAGTCAATTCAGCTCCGATCTGAAATGAATGCATCTCGTTTCGGGACAACCCAGAGCGACACAGCGGAGGCTGGGGTGGAGGAAAGAAGAGAGCCAAATTGAACAAGTAAAAAGATAACTACATCAGCTTGTGTTTGTTGCACTGTGATAATATTGATTCAGTTTGTTCTTTTGTTTTCGCCCTTCGTATTTGCGGCCGTGTATATATTCAGAGTGTGATGGATGTCTTGTTGATGTAAGCCCTTAACAAGACTTACAATGCCCATTTGATCTCCGCTGAAATTCCTTGCAGCTGCTGTTTTTACTAAAATCCAGCTTCCTCTCCTGCAAATGAATTAGAAGCAATGGATGAGATATAGCCCAAATATCTGCAGGCGGTCACAGGATATGTATTGCTTTCAAGTATCACTCCATTTAACATGAGCACTGCGAGCCATGGACTGGGTGGAAACCATTTACAAATGACATGCTTAATATGCAGACAATGACAGGCAATAGAAACCAGCTCGTTCCTGTTTTGATTTACTTTAGGGTTTTTTTTCTTTCTTTATACTGGGAATTTGTGTTGTTCTTAAAGCTGAAAATAAGACAATGCACATTTAATGAAAATAATATATCAAAGATCACTGTCAATAAATTATTTGCTATATACACAGTTCTGCTTCAAACTTGTTGTAATCTCTCATAAAAAGTGTCTATGGCAAACAAGTCCAAAAATAAGTAAAAAGAAATGAATACATCAGAGTTGAAAGTGTTTTCTTTAGTGTTAGTGTCAGATACGGATATCCTTGTTTGTGTATTTTAATTTGGATATCAAAAAGCTGAGTGTTCAAAACAGTCGTTCGAAAAGAACTTTCTGGCACCAGCTTAAGGCTCATTTTTATGCCTATAGAATTGCTAAAATAAATCTTAATAAGGGAAGCCTTATTATTTGGAGTTTTGGCAGCATGTTTGGGCAGATGGCCCATAGGTCTCATACTTAATCCAGAGACACTGGCTGACTGCTGTGGTATTGTCTTGTTGAATTATATACACATAAATACATTAAATACTGTAAATGGATATAAAAATAGGTTACACTTTATTTTGATAGTCCACTTTAGATATTCTACTGACTATAAGTAACTTTGCAACTACGAGTGAGTGTGTGTGTGTGTGTACAGTATATTTTATATACTTAAACTCCCAGAAAAAAGGTACAAAAGGATATGGTTCAAAAGGATACCACCCCAGTGACAGTTTTGTACCTTTTTTCTGAGTGCATAGACTAGATAAAGTATACAGATAGACAGACTATGACTGCAAAAAGGTTATAGTGGGACTCCAAAGACAGTACATTTCCAAGTTTCCACTTTTGCTGAATTTCAGAATAACAGACTGAATCTGCAGACTGATGCCAGCGAGTAATTCATGCCAGTTGCATACCCACAGAAAACATAGGCAAACCATGAGAGATAATCTTTTCAAGTGCCAGTGAGAGCAGATCTGAATAAGGTTAGTAAAACCCTTCAGAGTCATATAAAACCTATTGGTTTGTTTGAGTTTCTAATAGACTACATTGTATTTAACTGCCCGGGAACACATTTAGGGGGAAAATAAATACTCATTGAATAATCCTTCTCACTAAAGTGAAGAGGCCTTTCAAACCAAATTTGACTTTGCAAGCTCAATATATCTGGCCTGACCTGAGCAGCTCGATCGCAGCAGCTGGAAGAAGTGGCTGTGGCCAAACCGTTTATTATCATTTTAATTACTTAAGTGACTGCAAAGGCATATGTACACAAACCCAGTTGACACGCTCGTACTGACCTCTGACTTTCACTAGAGATTCATTCTGTCTCTAGTACATAAGAGAGCAAGAGAGGGGACGAAACGGAGAGAGGCAATAAACAATGGCAAACATGTCAGTGGCCTGAAAGCCTCCTGTGGCCAGTACAAAACCATTAATATGATTTAAAAATGTACCTTCATAATCAAGAACAACTAACATCTCTCTGTACCAATTTGACATAGCTGAGACTAAGGAGATTTTTGAATCATATAATTGTTATTATATAACACACACACACACACATACATATATACTTATTGTATATTTTTGATCATGCAAGGGTCATCACATACAATTTATAGATGGCAGTTTGAATATTTTTATGTGATATAAACATTATGTTAGCATATGTTAATAAATAATTGCAGTTTGTTAAAACAGAAAACATCAGTTCAATTGCCTACCTGCCTGCAAAATCAAAAATAATAAACCGTAATGATAAAAAAGACTCAAAATGGAGAATATTTACTCTGTAATGTGACACTTTTTCCCTTTTTATTTTGTTTTAAAAGGAACAAATGGCAGATCAAATGTTTCAAATATCTTATATCTTTAATGCTCATGTATTTGATTTTGCAATATTTCTTGATGTACTTATGAACTTAACTGAGTGAAATTAGGCCGTAACTTATAGCATCTTCTGCACTTTGATGTGCTTTATTTTTAATGCGCAGACAAAATTTCAACAAACCACAGAGAATTTCTCACATTTTCCCCTCAGCAAGGGGTCCAAATAGAAGGTCATTTCAGAGCCTTAATAAGAAACCCCCCTGCTACTTAAGAGCACCCCTATTTATTTTCATTTTTTCTTGGAGTGGCACCATCAAACCCCAAGCATTGTAAGTGACCCTTAGATATGGCTAGCCTGGCAGGTGGTAAGGTTATGCTGGCAGAAGGGAGAGTGCTTCTCTATGTGTGATCTCTTACAAACTCTTTAGAGTGAGGGTGGTATCGGATGACGCCTTTCCTGTTTGAAATATACACGTTAAGGTGGTCGCAAAATCATTTTGGTGCCGAGCTTTATAGTCTCGTATTCAAAAATCGGCCTCATGCTCACTCTGTGTCTACACTGTCGCTGTCGGAGTGTGTAAAGCTCTGCGTTGTTTGCCTTAGCAGTGAAGTTTTTTATTTTTTTTAAAGCCAAGCGTGTCAACTGAGCAAAACTATTGATAAAAGTAGCAGAATAAATTACGCTATAAAAGGCCCTTTTTAATGTTACGCGTGTATGATCATGTCATCGTTTTTCTTACAGGTTCTATATTTTCCTCTAGAAAAAAACTAAAAAATATATGTAACTTGAAAATGTTTAACACGTTTAAATATGTGTGACAAAGTGATAACTTTTTATTGTATTTTTATTTAGGTCATAGTAACAGGATTTCTGTGCTGTATGCTATGCGCTGAATTCCGTCGCGATGTTATTCGTTTCTTGGTCGGAAGATTCATATTGTCATTCATGAGACCTGCATGATCATCTTTATAAATATATTAGACTAATGACTATAGTTTTTACAATTGTTAGAAAAGTTGAATAGTTTGTTAGGTTCACATTGCAATGCAATAAATGTGTTAAAAATATGTCATTATGTAAAAAAATGCTGTAGTAAATACCTGTTTACTGTTTCACTGAAAACTTATATTTGTGTGCATCTTAAAAAAAAATTATTGAATGTGTAGGCTAACAAGACGATATTAAAAATATTAAAGATTATTGAAGCAAAACGTATAGATGATTTATAATCATTCGAATCATTCTAATAACATTTTGTAATTTAATGACATGTAGGCAGCCTTCAGAAAAGTAGCCTAAATGTATTTGTCACCGTCCCGTTATACTTTTCTAGATAGCGGAGCTCACGTTGTTTTGTATATCTACCGTATTTACCTACCGTAAATTAAAATAATTAATTAAATAAAATACAATCAATAAACTGGAAAAATAAAAATGGGTAGTTTAAAGTTATTTCCCCGTTATGAACAAAAAAGTAGTTAAAATAAATAGGCTAACACTAAACTATGCGTTGGAACAAAGATGCTATTTTCCAAGTTAATAAATAGGCTACTAAATAGCCTACTTATTTGCAGTAGGCTACTTTAAATAGCCTACGGTTTTTTCTACAAACATTACCCTTGGTGGAATGTTATGATGTTTTTTCTAGTCATCGTGATATTAGGCTACATTTGGGCTATTAACTTAAAATGAAATAACTGCAAGTAAGTTAGGCTATACAAAGTAAAGTAAAATACTCTCCACTGTTCTTCATAAAGAACATACTCTATAGCTGTTCTTTAAACAGTCACCAACTTTTCTGTTTGCTGAAATGCTTAGTATTGTTAAGACGGTTAAATACTTTAAATAGCGCCCTGCTTGAGTCAGATTTATCAGTAAAATAATCACAGGGATATCAAAACACACTGAAAGCGAAAGCAAGTGTAATTGTTTCGTTTCTGGTCATCTCAGGGTTTCATAAATCTTATTTAGTGCTTGTGCATGCGCGTGGGTGGAGTTTCACCTTCTCCATATTCAGAAGTTGGGTGGCTGCTTGAAGCTCGCACTCTTTGCCGTATAAAGAGAGGCTGTCGGTCTCTTTAAGACAAGACAAATTAACGACTTGTACAAATAATTGGCTGCATTGCTTCATTTTTGACATCACTAAAACATTTATGGTGTCCACTGACGCGCTACATGCTTGAGACGAGGCCAGAGGACCATGATGGAGTACTTGAGCGACAAGTTCTCCTTGAAAAGTCAAGCAATTAAAGGCAGCGATTACTACATGGACCAAGTCATGGAGACTTTAGACAATGTGCAGTACTACAATAAGACATCACCTAAATGCGTCCAGGCCTTCTCGATGCAGAGCAATGATCAACACACCACCATGGACAGATCGTCTCCGTGTGACAACCAAAACAGTAAGTCTGACTTTATATAAAAAAAAAACACACACTCACAAAGTTTTTTTTGTTTTTGTCTTTGTTAAATATAACAAAACATTGTTCATAATATTTAAAGATTATTCGGTGTTTTTGCACTCCTTGGATCAGTAAAGGATGTTATTTGCTTCTGCAGAAATTAATGAAGTTCTTAAAAGTTTCTTCAGGTCAGTGCTCTGGAGTCGTCTAGATTATTTAAAGTACCGATGTGGTATCTAAAGTGAAAAATAAAAAGTCCTCTGTGGAAGGCAGAATGTTCTCATGGCACCAATCTATAAAAGTAATTTTAATAACTTTGATTTTTAACAAAATAACAATAAAGCTAAATTACATTGCATTTAGAAGCTATTGCCGTTTTGCATTTCCTACAAGAAATGTTTTACCATTTAGGCTACTAGCTGTTGTAGGCTACTTATTAGTACGTTTATGATGAAATCAATTGTATGAAGTAAAAAAAAAGTGCAGATTTAACCAATAGCCTATGTAAGATTTACATTTTCTCTCTCTCTCTCTCTCTCTCTCTCTCTATAGTTTTTTTTTCTCAATTTATTTCTAACAATTAAAAAAGATTACGTTTTTCAAAAGTTAAGAAAGAAAAAAGAGAGAAAAGCTGAAAATTGGTTTAACATATTTTCACGGAACGTGACCTTTTTCTAATTCTTTATAACTTTAAATAAACTTTGCTCTTAAAAAAAAATATTTTAGAAACATTGCTATCTTGTATCCGTTATCCTAATTGTTTGGTAACTTTTCATTAAAAAAGTAATTCATAAACCTAAAGCTGCAAATAAGTGATTTACTTACATTTGAAGATGAATATTCAATTAAATAGCCTAAAAATGTTTTTTCCTCTTTGTACGTGGACGAAATGGGCAAGTACTACATGTATTCAATCTATTTTCCTTTCGTTATAAAGTTACATTGGCCGTTGATACATTTCTATGAGCATTTTCTTATTTTTATGTAAATAGGCCTATACAAATTTATGGTCTTAAGGTTTTCATCATTTTTGAAATTATCATACGATGTAAAATTACTCCATGCGGTTGTTTTTATGCGAAAATTATTCAGTGTTGAAAAAAAAAAAAAAAAAGGTTTAAAGTTTTATATAGTTTTAGAAGTTGTGTGTAATTTTATGTTAACTAACTATATTTTAATAACGATCAGGCGTGAATTACTGCACTCCTAAAACTGAAGACAGCAGCCTGCACGCTATGGAGAACTGCTGCAGCATCAGAGTCTCACCGGCCACAGCCGGACCAGACAAGACAGACCTGGACGACATCGGCGAAAAATGCGACAGCAACGTGTCGAGCAGCAAGAAGAGACGCCATCGCACGACCTTCACGAGCGCTCAACTAGAGGAACTAGAGAAAGTCTTCCAGAAAACCCATTACCCAGATGTGTATGTGAGAGAACAGCTGGCCATGAGAACAGAGCTCACGGAGGCCAGAGTTCAGGTAACTGCTCACTTTCATTTGTGATCATTCTTTGAAATTCCCTGTTTGTTTTTTAGACTTCATAATTCTCAGTGCTAAATTTAGGCCTGTCTGAGAATAGCGTCATTACATTTGAGATTTAAAAAGCCTTAGTTGTCTTTAAAAGAATTCAAATATCTTTTTAGTACTAAAAAAACAACTTTATTTTTTGCCTTAAATGTTGTAGTTAAAATGAAAGTGGTGCTAAAGATGCCGTAGGCTACAACCTGCACTTTATTTCCCTTTTTTCAAAAGTAAATTACCGTAATTACCGATTTTTAAAATGTAATTACGATTAAAAAAAGTCAAGTTAACCCTATAAATCTAATAAAAAATTTATGATGTGATAAATAAAATAGATGCATGTAAATGTTTTTATGATGAAAACGTTTTACATACCTGACATTTATTACCTTGATTTTGTTATGGATCTGTATTTGTTTGCAACAGATAAAACTGATGAACTCAATATCACAGCCCCGTAATTAAGGCTTTACATTTACACTACATCAACATGTTTTAATAAAAAGTAGCCTACATGACAAAGAGAAAAATATAAAAATAAATAATACAAATTATTCTGTAAATTTGTGCTTGTATAAAATTCTAACTCAATATTTAGTCATCAGTTTTACATAATGGAAAAATAACTTCTATTTTTTTATTTTTTAGGTATGGTTCCAGAACAGAAGAGCCAAGTGGAGAAAACGAGAACGATATGGACAGATCCAGCAGGCCAAAAGCCACTTTGCAGCAACCTATGACATATCAATGCTGCCACGGACAGACAGCTACTCACAGGTGATTCACTTTATTTATCTGCACCATGGTTTTGCAAAAATATTTGCAAAAATTAATAAAATCAACCAATGCACGGCTGTCTATTAGGTCACCACAACTCAAATGCAAAAGAATGCTTTCCCTGGTGTTTTTAGCAAACCATCATTTTTATTGTGCTTTATTGTTATATATATATATATATATATATATATATATATATATATATATATATATATATATATATATATATATTATATATATAATGTCTAAAAAAAAATCACATTTATCATACATTGTATAGGTAGGTTTCATTACCTAAACACTTATTTAAGGTGAAAATTAAAAAAATTGACTATAAAGTCACAAAACATTTGACCAAATTTCAGCGAGTAGCATATGGTCCTTACAGAGACAAACACAATGCATGAATTGTCGACAACTGGCCTTAGCCTTTCAAGCTTTAAACAGTTTTGATGGGTGTGGGCGGTCAGTCAGGCTGCAGAGAGCTGTCTCACGCTAACTGACAAAAGCTGTTGGGAGGATAGGAGATGAAGATTTAGATGGCACCACGGGACCTCAATTTCCTTCATCAGAGAGTAGATTCCTCACTCGTGTGTTTTCCATAGTCACATAAAAAAGCCTGTGCCTTTATAGGACAGGTCTTTATTGCACCTGGCATGTTGTAGAGAGAGGTGGGAGGGTGCTAAGCCTTGTGTTTGTCTTATGCCCAGATTTTTGTGGTAAACACAAATGCATTTTTGCGGGCTGCAGGGTTTGTTCTTAAAAGCCTGGTCTGGATTTATTTAAAGTCTTGGACATAATTGTCACTGTATTTTAATGTAGATTGAGGGTGTATCTGATATGATGTCATCGCGGTTTATCACAAAGCATTTTCCCAGGCATACTAAAATGCATCGATTTAAATTTTTGAAATTAAATTAACTTTCCAAATCACAATCTATGTTTATGTACCATGAATTTCCAAACATTTGGATTTCTTTATTTTGATTATGGATTTTTTTTGCTTCATGACTTCCTGCCCCAGTAAAAAAAAAAAAATTATAGCTAGTCAACAGCATTTACGAAAACAGATCAAGTGCTGCATTCGATTAATCAACGACACCCAACATATGGAAATAAGAACGTTAAACCAGGGTTTAGGAATGTACCGTGTGAATCGTCAGTTTATAAATAGCTCCCCAGTTTTAAATGTTAGCCCTGGGTAAAGTATGAGCAGTGTGAAAGAATGACCTACACTCTCAGTAAAAAAAAAAAGTACAAAAGTATATTTTCAAAATGTAGCCTACTAATATATATCATTAATTTATTAATATGCACACCTTAGGTACTAATATGTACCTTTAAGATACTAATATTACCCCATACGGGGTTAATAAGGTACAAAGGTGTACTTTTTGAAAAGATACTTTTTTTTTTCCTGAGAGTGCAGGGTTAACTATTATAGTGTGAGAAGCCCTAAAGTGTTGTGATTTTATAATGCATTTTGATTTTACGTTATTCCTCCTTCCACACAGATTTCCAACAACTTATGGACAGGTCCCACTCCAGGCAGCTCTGTAGTCTCATCCTGCATGATCCCACGCGGTTCCCCTCCCTGCGTGACTTCTCCCTATCCCCACTCGCCGAGAGCCGGTGAGCACAGTTACGTGGGATTCCCCAATCACCAGCAAAATCAGTTTGGAATGTCTCTCAACAACTTCTTCGCCGATTCACTTCTGGCTCCTTCACCGAACAGTCACGCTGCATTTGAGACCAAACCTGAGTTTGAACGGCGGTCCTCTAGCATTGCTGTGCTGCGGATGAAGGCGAAGGAACATGCAGCCAACATATCTTGGACCATGTGATCTCTGAACTTATTCTAATAGTGCTGATATCAACAGTTTTTACCTATAACAGTACAGCCAGTTACTTTCATGAATTAGTTTTTATTTTTATTTTTTACTGGAACAACAAAGATATCAGCTGTAATTATAGACTGTTTCTGATTCTGGAAAAGTTTTCTGTCCTTTCAAAAATAATTTAATTAAGAAACCTCTTGATTAAACAGTAGTTGTTCTTATTTTGTCTTAGCATCTCTTGTTGTTGTGAATATGAAGGGCACAGAACTCGACAGTATTATACTCTCATGACTTTGACAGAGATGTTATGGTCGACATATTAACACTATGTCTGTGTGCTTTGCAGCAAAGCTGTTTAATGCTCTCTAGCTGTGGCTAGTACGCAGTGCCACATGCAGAGTTGCAATTTTTTATTTTATGGTAATAAAAGTTCATTAAAATTACAGTTTACTGTATGTGTTTCTAACTGTTTCACTCTCTTAGGTCCATTGTTTTGATATATTATAAACATTTAATTTATTCCTTTGATAGCAAAGCAGAATTTTGCAGCCATTCAGCCTTAAGTGTCACATGATCTTACAGAAATGATTCTAATATGCTGATATGGTGTTAAAGAAGCATTTCTTTTTTCAATTATTTTCAATGGTTAAAACAGTTGAGCTGCTTAATAGTTTTGTTGATACTGTGACCACCCCCCCCACTTTATTTAATTATTTAAATAAAGTTATGATCTAAAATCCATATACATTTTTGAGTAAATCGACAAAATAAGCAGTGTTTAAAAATATTCTGATTTAGTATTGACTCCTCTGCTAACACTTACCTACAAATTTCTCCTTTTGAGATGAACACAACTTTATCAAGTTTCTTAATTAAAAACAAAAGTAACAATAAACTCATAATTACAAAAAACACATTAAATTAAAGAGTTTAAAAACATCTAATCTTTTGTGTTTTTTATAAAAATGAATTAGAAGAATATCTTAATCTAAAATAAATGAAATCATTTACAGTAGGTAGTTTAACATATGTTTATGCAATGAGTTTAAAACATCTAATCTTTTGTGTTTTTTATTCTGTGATTTACTTGATAAAAGCTTATGTATTACTTATTCGTAGTATTTTGTATTGACTGTGTGTTAATATTTGTGTATTTATACTTGCATTGTAATCTCTGTATATCTCGGTCACTGGTCCATCATTTTTCTGGATCCACATCTTCACTGTAAGACTGATGGTGCAGCACATGTGAGGCAGAAGATCCCAGCACACTCTGCTGCAGATGAGATCCATCAGTAGGCCGAATAGGTTTGACCCTCTGGGGTGAGCCACGCTCATTAATAAAGACCCTCACACGCTTGGGGGAGTGAGACACGTGAAAGAGACAGATCTCTCTGCTGCCCAACACTCCAGACCTGCAGTTGGGAGGGAAAAAAAAAATCGAAAGACGTTGATTACAAAAATGTACCTATGCATTTAATATTTTCCGTTTGATCTTTTTTTTTAAATAAAATAAAAACAGATTGCAGTTATTGTGATAAGACGGTACTGAAAAATTATTTGGTCATATTTACATTTGCACTCATAGTTTAGCAAAATAAAAGGATCTTACTACATATCATAAAGTACACATAACGAATAAAAACAATCTGGCTTGCACACAGCAGGCATGTATTTTGTGAAAGACATTACTAAGATAAGCTGGCAAGTGCAATGAAAAAAACAAAAACAAAACACACAGGACTTTGTGTGGAAAGTGATGCGATGCCTCTTGCCCGACAATTTATGCCCTGATTATGAATGGCTGTTCTCCAGACGATTCCTTGATGGACATTTTTGGCCCTGCTCTGCATTCAAGCACAATGTGGTCTTTATAATTACAGCACGCAAGTAAACACATTTAGTATGTATTTCTTGTGGAAGGCTTATTCAGTTCTCTAAACAAACGCGTCCAACTGGTGCTGTACCAAAGGAAATAGCACACGTCAGACACGTCGCGTCACTGTCAGAGGTAATATGTAACTGTAATTCTTGAGGGTTTTTTATTTGTATATTTGATTTGAAGGTATCAGGGGCAATTACAGTACATTTAAATGGTCAAATTTTGCAGTCCTGTGCGATCATTCACCTACATTACATTACACTCACTACCAATAGAGTACAATGACAGGAAAGTGGACAAATTCACACGTTCCAAAATAATGCACCAAATCTGCAAATCAGAATGATTTCTGAAGGACCATGTGACGCTGAAGACTGGAGTAATGGCTGCTGAAAATTCAGCATTGCCCTCACAGGAATAAATTACATTTTAAAACATATTAAAATAGAAAACAGTTATTTTACAATTTAAAAATATTTCACAATATTACTGTATTTTTTATCAAATAAATGCAGCCTTGGTAAGCTTTTTTAACAGTAGTGTAATTTCAGAGCCCTAAAATACAGAAAATGTGTGTGGGTTAGTTAGAGAAAAAGGAAAATAAATGTCTAGAATTTGTCTGTTATATTTTTAGATGATGACAGTTTTTCATCATATTCTCTATTATATGACATTATAATATTATTTTACATATATTAACACTATAGACCTGTCTCTAACAATTGTCAGAAACAATATACAAACAATGAGCTCATAAAGGAAACAACAGCATAAGCATGGATCACTGCAAAACTCTTGTCTTTATGATACTGAATGTTCTCAGACTTAATATGAATCATTACAAGATACAAAAGAAAACATGGCCTGTTGTGAAATATGGGATAATGCGATATTTAAGGACCTCTGGGGCACTTATGGCTTGTGTGCTACGAACTGAAGACCAGCCAGACAAGAATACACCGTTCTTTGCTTAAGTCAGTCACACTTCTTGTTTTCTTTCTATCCAAATGCCACATACATTCTCTGATGGACATTTCAGCTGGGTCCCATCATTCACAAAAACTCCCAGCATGCAGCGGGTCGTGATGTTTTTAGCCCTATGCCGAGCGAGGGGCCAGCGATTGCTCTTCCTGCCAGGACAGTTATGTATGTTCAGTAGGAGCAGTGGTGCTAGAGTCCATACTGGGCTTCATGATTAATGAAAGCATTCCCCGAACCGAGTCTCCAGCACAAAAGAAGCCCTGTGAGTTATTGTGTGTGAAGTGATTTTTTTATTACCTTTTCACACAGAGCTGGGCTGTTTCAGAGAGCAACACAAAGTCATATAGATCAGGAGGAGAAGCCGCAATGCTGGCGTCTGTGATTGATGTAAAGGCTAACAAATAGTAATGTTAGTACCTGAGAAGAGGACAGAAAGATTGATCAGGTGAGAGAAATGTTACTAAAAATATCAACTGGAATTATTAAAAGTGTTGAGTTTTATTTGAAACTCACTCCTGATCTAACACTAGATTCAGCTATAAATAGCAGTCTTTTTGTTTTCTAAGAATGGTAGGCTAGTCCATTGAATCTGTGGGCAGAAAGCCTTTAACTGCATTTGTTGTGGCTGGTGAGTCATTGTAAGAGTGACGTGTAACACGCTCATGAATAGTCAGATGTGGCGGCACCCCACTGAGATAACAATGTTTACTAATGCCAAGACAAACAGAGGCAATAAACAGGGCAATTAACCATCAGAGACAAACAAACTCAATACATGACCAATTATCTGTGATGTCTAGATATGAGTATTCAACATTAAATTACATCAGTATGTTAAACAACACTGCATTCATCAATATTTAATTATTAAATAATTTAAAATAATTTTAGATGAAACCTATTTATTACACATTAAATACACACTTAATATAAACCAAAAAAAAGACAAGGGGAGGCCAAATTTTGGGTTTGTTGGTAAATTATGGAATCACTCAAAATTTTTTTTTTTTTTTTTAGAAATGCTTCAGTTTAGCTTCCAGAGCTCACCCAAAGATGAAAAATTCAGTCATCATTTATTCACCCTCATGTCGTTCCAAAGCCATGACTTTCATTCATCTTCGAAACACAAATTAAACATTTTTTTATGCAACCTGAGAGGCCTCCACTGAGAGCAGTCCATTCCAACAAAACGATAAACAATCTCATAAAAAGATAGTAAAATAAATCCATATGAATCAAGCAGTTTAATCAAATCTTGCACTTGGATCTTCCGGTTACTATTTTTTCTATTTTTTTTACTTTATTTGCTCTGTATTAAATCACTGTTTATATGTGAATAAAAACCTAAATTATATCTGTTTATCAAATAAAGCAATTGATGGACTTGGTTAAACAATTTGATTCATATCGAAGAATGACGTGAAGGTGAGGTGATCTATTCCTATAACAGTACTCCTCGGTAACTGCTTTGAGTAGTTCATTGAATAAGTGAGTCTCTCTAACCTAACTCACAGATTGAGAGCTTTTTTTGTGAATCGTTTTGACTGACTCATTAAAAAAGAAGTGGTTCATAAGAGTCATTTTTTTGCAAATCGAACATTACGGCTCATGTTCTGTTAGCACATGCTAGATATAATATAATTTTCTGCAAAGCAAATGATCTGAAACCACCTCATGCTAAAACCACAATCACATATCAAATGACAAACAAGTGGCCTCTTCTCCAGTGACTGGAGTGGGACTCTCACTAAGTTCCCAGCAGGAGGAGAGAACCATCTAAAATCTCCATCATCTGCACTGGCTCATCTCTCTATCTGCACAAACATCACAAGAAGCACTATTCCCTCAGCTACACTACATTAAACCCTATGAGGAACAATCAGATCTGAAGAACCACTGCAAAAGAAGCTAATAACGAGTGAAGTGAAAATATGCCGGTTAGTTATACATCCCTCTATATGACCTTTCTTGTTTACTTCTGTTATTCATGGTATTGGAGTTTAAATGCAACTTACATCAAATAAATTACTGTACATGTGATGTTTTGAATATAGGCTAGATCCATCTCGGTCACTCAAAGTAATGGCAGCAGCCAAATATAAAAGCTTTTCTTCTTAAAGTCAGACGTTAGTTTAAAGATAAATGTGGTGTCTTGAAAGAGAAAGTAAGTCATCCTTTGATGATAAAACACATGGATCTCAAACCCCTCCAAAAGTAATCTCTAGATTGCAGACAGTGACATATCATCTTGTCACCATCTCATGAACTAATGGTAGAAATGTTCGTTTCTTATCACGTATATTGATGTGATCTGCTGACCCTGTGGGCATTTGAAGCCACATCTCCAATGTCAAGCCAAGTCCTCCCACACGGCTCTTCCCTTCTCCTACTGGCTTTGAAGTTCATTCTCCACAAGCTGGAAAATCTCAGGGCCAAGTCACCTCAAAGATTAACGCTGAAATATTAAAGATATGACTGCATAAAGCATAAAGTACCCTCCATGTAAAATTATTCTTGGACTTGTCTTTAACCAATAAAGACTTTTTAAACTGTATATTCATTTTCCAGCTACTCCAACTTCATCCTCAGGCCATCCAAGATGTAAATGAGTCTGTTGTTATCATCAGAACAGATTTGGAGAAATTTAGCATTATATCACTTGCTCATGAATGGATCCTCTGCAGTGAATGGGTGCCGTCAGAAGGAGATTCCAAACAGCTGATAAAAATCATCCAAAAGTTGTCTTGTGAAGTGAAAAGCTGCATGTTTGTAAAAAAACAAATCCATCAAGGTGTTTTTAACTTCAAATTATTGCTAAAATACATGTCCTCTATCCATAATATCACTTTCTAGTATATATTGCTCTAGATGGGTATACTGTATGTATACGGATAAAATTTGACATACTTATATCCAACTTTATATAAAGAGCTGGGTGACAATATAGTTTTTTTTTATGTCAGTTTATTCTAAGCTTTTGACTGTCTACAAACTTTGTGAACGTTTTGGAAATGATGCTGTTGTTTATTTGTGAAGGTTGCTGTGGCAGGTGCTAAGAATTCCTTACTGTCCTTGTTCTCTAATGAGGAACATAATCATCTGTCGACTGACAGTGGGCTCTCGCCTCAAGCTAGACCCCTCTCAGGTGACACTGCTGATTTTACAGATTTACTCTGAAGGGGGTTATGTAACAGAGCCTGCCGGAGAACTGTACTGTAAACACAGCTCTGCTTCTTTGATAACCAATGAGTTCTTTTAATCAGGTCTAAGGAAAGAGCTTTAACACCCCCCTGTGGCTCTCATTATTGGGGCAGGGTGATGGGCTAAGTAGCTAAAGTCCAATCCCAGCGAGGTCCCTTTGGGATTTCACTCCATGGGGTGCACAGAATCAAGAGTCTGATGGACTTAGTGCTGTTTTTATTGTAATTATTCTCTGGGAAACTAAAGGTCATGTTGCACTTTATCTAAAAGCCTTCATTTGATACTTTTCAACAAATTTAAAGCGGTAGCTAACCAACATGTCAGATAAAAAACAAATCTGGGTCTGATAAAATAATAATAATAATAATAATAAAAATAATAAAACAAGTGTTGAATCCTGCCACCTGCTGGTACAGATTTGGTAATGCATAGCATTGAATCTGGTAATCCTCAATGGAAGAGATTTTGCATTTTCAAGTCAGCTTCGAGACAATTTCCTACGAGTTTTTAGAATGGTGGTGTTTGGTTTACGAGAAAAATAATGTCTGTAGTTAACATTACTTGAGTTTTTTTTTTCTCCTATAGCATAACTAGATTTCCTGGTTAACCAACAAATTGATATTGTGACTGAACAGCTGTATATGATTTATCAGCTTTGGATACTGAAATTGCATTTAAGAATTGAGTTTCAGTTAGCCACAACCTGCAGGATGATAAAATTGTTTTTTTTTTTAATGGAATTTAAATGGAATTTACGAAAAGTTCTGCCAAAAAATAAATAAAGATTCATTATATTATTCCCTGATAAGTACAACACATTAGTGCTGCACAATTAATTGATTTTCTAATCGCGATTACAATTATGGATGCCACAATTACGTAATCGTTCAAAAAGGCAATTAATCGTTCAAAGTCCACTTATGTAATTGTGCACTCTTAAGATGCTTTTTTTTCTGCATGTTATCTTAAGGGTTTCCCCATAATTTTAATTTTAGTTTTAGTATAACATTATAATACCATTCATATTTGATTTTTTTTAATATAATTTAAAGAAGAAACCAATCCGATGTATAGTTGACATTTGAGGCTTAATACTATAGAAAAGCACTAAAAGTTGTTCAGTTAGAGTGTTTTCAGCTTGTTTAGTTGCATCAAACAATGGTATAAACATCATTCAATGTAAATTGAGATAATCATAATCAATAATCACAATTACAATTTCAAGGGAATAATCGACAATTATGATTTTTGTCATATTTACAAAATATTCTTTATTTTAAATATCAAACAACAGCCTTGTTGAATATAGGTCAAAAATAAGCAGCTCTAAAAGAAGGGGAATGGAGGGTGGCAGGAGGATTTATATTTTTTTACCCACTTGTCACGACTGTCTTGAGCAAAATATCTCATGATATATTTTAATAAACCCTTCGAGAAATCCAGCCTCGAGTGTGAGGGTACTTAGAGGCAGGGGAATTGAGGTGGTAAATGAAAAACAATTTCATCTTTGAAGGGAAGGTGAAATTAGATTAGAAAAGCTACTTGAAATCTTTGAAATACCACCCAGTTGTACAGTAACCAGATTGAAGGTACTTTTACTGTTTCTCTTCAGGATGCAGTGACAGCACAACTGAGGCTGCATCAAAAGCACTCCCCTTCAAATAAGTAGCTATAATAGAAAAATACTCATTCACTGAGCAGAACAGTGTGAGAATGGGAATCACCAGTGGGATGTGAAAAACACACAAGTGATTTTGTGTGTGTGGTGCTAACCTGACAACTGGCAAAAACCAACACTGCAGTTTCACACTTGTGTATATCTTATTATCTGCTTGGTATGATAGTGGATTTGTACACATAAGCATATACAACCCATGTTGCATGCTGGGTTTTATCCTTCAAAGTTAAAAATATCTACCCAAAGAGTAAAGGCAGCCATTTGATGAAGACAAACGCTATCCTTGGATGATCTCTGAAAGTCAATGGAGTGAAATATTATCAATTCTGCCATAATGAACAAAGCTTTTGTTTTTCGGCTTCACTGTAATAACTACATTCTCTGTCATTTGTCTTTTTTATGCCTGCATAAGACAAATTGAAATTGAATGGTTGTGAAGATGCTCATATTCTGTGAACATATTTCATTGGTGTGTGTTTGTCTGTGTAATTTGATGTTACATACATCATGCGGTGATTCATCATTTCTGTTCGTTCTCCTTCAATGAGCAGTCTTCTGATTCACGCCTGGTAAAAAAAACAACAACAAAAAAAACATACAAAGTTAAGTAAACAGACAAAAAGATTTTGAAGAAGTTTTTAAAATCTCCAAACATTTCTTGTCTTTTTATATCTACCACTGCACACAGACACCTAAAATATGATTAAGTATTAATAGTTCTTGCACAGACTGTCTCTGATTTGTTGGTCAAACTAATACAGGCTAAGCAGTTTTGATTATGTTCCTACCAGCAGATGGCAGTCTAGCATATGTTTAGCCTGAAGACATAAAGAGCCTAAAACTTAACTCAATATGAAACCCTTCAACTTAGCACAGAAAGTTGTGATGTCCCTGACATTGAGCAAACTCAGCACCTGTGCTGTCTGCCATTTTAATCACTGAGCATGAATTTATCCCTCATGGTCCTGAGGGAGCGCCTGGTGTTTGTCTCTCATTAAAGCCTCCCTAGTGATTGGAAATGAGAGGCCACGCTCTGTGGTCTCTGCCAACCTCTTCTGCTTTGCGTGGAGAGGGGGGTCCCAGGGGCGATTGTGTTTTTCAAATATAAGTTCATCAGTATTCAGCTGCCAATCCGCCATACTGGTCAATCAGCTCAGCGTGTGTGGTTTCACTAACAATCTTAATCTGTCAAGGCAAAGCCTATCCAGCATTTATAGCCTATGAGTGAATACTAATTTCATTCATTAGTTTAGTAGCCTATATTTTAACCCTGGCAATGCCTCAACCTAAAATCCCCTTTTAATACATTTAAGTATATTTATTATTATTATGAAGAAATACTACTGTACCATTCAAAAGTTTATGATTTTTAATATATCAAAAAAAACCTCTAAATATCACAAATTGCAACACAATTTTAAAACATTAATAATCAAAATGCAATGTATTCCTGTGATGGAAAAGCTGAATTTTCAAGCAGTCGTCATTACATTTTTTTGTTGTCACATGATCCTTTAGAAACCTTTGAATTATAATGATTTGTAGCTTATGAATATTTATTATTACCAATTTTAAAATCATTTATGCTTCTTAATTATTTTGTGGAAACCATGATAAATTATTATTATTATTATTATTATTATTATTATTATTATTATTATTATTATTATTATTATTATTATTTTTCAGGATTCTGTGAGATGAACATAAAGTTCAAACAATAGGTATATTTATTCGAAATGTAGCCTAATCCTTGCTGAATACACTATAGCCACATTTTTTGTTGACTCAAAACATTTGATTGGTCATGTATTAAGTCTACTAAAAACAGCATTTATGAGATATTTGGGATGTACCCATCTTATAGCCTACAATATTTTTTAAAACAGACCGTTTCTTCTTGGACGCTGATTTTTAAGCAATTCCAGCAGTGCTAAAACACTAATACGAACACTGGAGAGCAAATACGCTTGTGTGAAGAAGTCACTTTGGTTTAGCAATTGTAAACTTTTACCTACCTTTTACCTTATCTTTTACCTGTCAAAAAAATTACAGTAGGCCTATATGAATGGTAGAAGCTACCATTCATATGAAAACAAAAACAAAAAACGTACGACTGTTATCAGTGTTCACCGTTTTAAACTTTATCTAAGTGTAATCTGTATTAAACAGTTTAATTAATGAGGTAAATTAACTTACATAGACACAGTATTGCCAGTTAGACTACTTTGACTACTTTGTCAAATTTTGTTCCAAGACAAGCTCCCAGCCTCCACAAAAAATGTCTTTGTTGTGAGTCTTGTTTTTTGTCATTGCCAACAAAGTCTAGTTCCTGAATGAATAGGTTTTGTTGAAAGGATTGATTCAATGAATTGATTCAATGATTTTTAAAGGTCCCTTGTCGCCACCTTCTGGCGTAATGATGTAACATTCATAAAGACTCACAGATGAAGTCACTGATGCACAGACTGACAGACAAGCGGATTGAAGAAGATAAAGTCTCAGTTAATGCTATTAAAAACAACAACAATACTTTTTAAACACCGCTAAGCAAATAAAAATTGATGCCTGGATCTAACTTTTGTGTAATGCTTCATTTCAAATGCAATAATAGCCTACTCCAGAGGCTGTAATTCCAGACTTTAATTCTTTGTGTACAGGAACTTGAACATTCCTCACATTCCAGGAAACCTTTCAAGCTTATAGTATTTACTCAACTTCCTAAATGACAGCTCTTTTCGCTAATGATTAACCATTTACTGGTGCTAGGTGTTTACCGGTTTAAAGGGAAATGGAGCATTAAGTCCATCTAGGAAGAAAGATGGAAATTCTTGCCTGATGTTTGTTCATGTTTAATTCACAAGAAGAGATTTTTTTTTTTTTTTTTTTTACTATCTTAACTGTCTAATACCACTGCAATTTACCTGTGGATGACTCAGCATCCCCCCTCCAAAAATCCCCCATGTAGCCTAATAACCTGTGTAAGAGTGACTAAACACTTAGCAGGCTGTTTCATCGGAATATGCAGGACGTTTACGTAGGTTCCATAATGAACCAAATCAATTTAAGAATAGTGTGACAGGGGAGTCAGAGTGCATGCTATTCACATAATTGCTCCTGCTCAGAATAGCTTATGAATCTCCCCGCAGAGATATATATGTTGAGCTTGGTTGATTTAATGGGTATTGCACACTGAGTCATTGAATTGTCTGCCGTCTGTATTTCAATGCTTTGTCTTCCTGATTCTTGGATACAGCTTTGGCTCTTAGGCAGTCTTAAATAGCATTAAAAAATAAGTTAAAAGATTCAGCAAGTCCCACATGACCACCCAGCCATCAAACAATGAGCTATATAAATAAAATATGGAAAGCAATGCTGAATATGATTGACCTTTTGAGGAGATTCATAGCTCTAGTCTGTCCCTATACACTGTCACGGCATTAAACTTATCTGTGAGGCATATAATAGACTCCTGACTACTGCATCAGTCACCTCTGTCGTTGTGTTGTATAGTGCATTCTAACACTATAAATTTTCCCCTTAAGCCTCCTAGAAGGTGGCAAGCCAGACTATGCAGTTTCATACTTTATTAAAGTTGCAATTATTTCAGAAGAGCTCTCTCTTTTTCTGCCTTTAAAGAGTTACCTTTAGGGGAGCAGGGCAGATCCAGCTAACAATTTTTGGTTCCCAGAACGTTTGTGGAATGTGTGGATATAAAACTAAAACCTAAAAGATTGTTCTCAGAATATTAAGAAATGGTTCCCAAAAGGAGTGAGAAGCATAAATTGAGCATCTGCTGTCTGTTACATGCTTGCAGTTTTACTTAGCTCAAGCTTTCCTAAGCTGGAGAGAGATGTAAGTGTTTCTCATGGGAAATGAAGGAGTTGATCATCCTATTGTTGCCCTGGGCACACCCTGCCTCATATACCAATGTGAGTGCCTATATAATTATTGCTACTAATTACTGGCAGCTGAATTAGAAGAAGACAAGGTTATAAAAGCCACTTGAACTTGTGGTGTGAGGGGAGGGGAGTTGCTGGCTGTCATTTGTGCAATTTCCCATCTTCATTTTTTTTTTTTCTCCATTCTGTCTACTTTCTTTGCTCGGTAGCTTGTTATATGTTATATAATGATGATGATCATCAATGTCATCATCAAATATAATGTTTCCTGAGGACTAAATCAGAATTTGGTTCGTTTTGAATTCCGAAGGATCATGTGACACCGAAGATTGAAGTAATGGCTGCTGGAAATTCAAAATTACATTTTAAAACATATTAGAATAAAATTTATATTTTACAATACTACTGTTTTTACTGTATTTCTAATGAAATAGATGCAGCCTTGATGAGTACTTAGATCTAATATAATAGGACTAATAGACTTAGGTTAAATTAAAACATATGCTTAATTCTGACAAATTTCTACTGGAATTTCACTGGTGGTTTCAGATATTTGGACCCTACTGTACATACACTTTATATAAAGTTACTGTAACACAATTTCATATCCTTACCTTAAAACTTGAAAGTGTGGGACCAACACATTTATTTTGACACATTTTACTGTCCTTTTTCTAAACCCATGCCTCATTCACCCATACAGAACATATCTGCCCATGACAGCTTTAATGCCAAGCAATAAACAGAGGTCGATGCTAGTGATTTGAATCGGTGCATCAAAGAGAAATGCATTGCTCATGCCCTCCCAAGAATGACAGGGGGAAACAGCTAAAGGTAAAGTTGGACAGATTTATAGAGTGTTTTTATGGGCCTGTTAGAAATCACTCAGGTCTTACTGAGGCTGATAATGAAGGGAAATATAAAACAGGCCGGCTCTTTTTGTTGGCACCGTTCCTAGCCTTCCTCATTACTGAGACATTGTGATGGCATTTTGAAATCTCACAAACACACTTGCATACACTGATTTTCCTTCCAATGCCTGCAGCAATAAAGGCACAAGGATCCAAAAAACTGTAAGAATCACATGCAAACCAACTGGCCAAACAAAACAAATAGTCCATAAATACATATGTTTACATGCTGAACAATGGATGGGAGTATTGTTGCTTCTAGAATCATAATTGAAAAACTGTAAGGTAATCTGCAGTACTGTACACAATTCCCCCTATAGCAGATATACACTGGTTTCTCTGAATCTACAGGAAAGGAAACTCAAGGGATGTCAGTAATAAGTGGCTGCATTCTTCAGTTTGATTTAGCAATAAAAATACTCTTTTGTGCATTTGCGAAATTGCTATTCAAAATCATTTTCTTCTTCACTATACCAGAAAATGACAGTGAACGTGCTCTGTGCCTCACTCCGCACGCTTTTGTATGCTGACAATATTAGCATTAGTTAGTTAAAATGTCCCTCGTAGCGCACAGCTGTGCTGTTTAATTAACATAATTTCCTCAGCCCTACACTCACTAATTGCTATTAAAATCCTAACACCGCTCTCTGCTTAAAATGGACAATGTCTTGCAAGTAAACATTTTTATTGCCAGGTTCCAGGCTGGAAATACTTAGAGGAGGATCTGAAGCAAAAAAGAAACAGGTGTTGAAATCACTTCAGCTTTGAGGGATATGCCAGAACTTTATGGTGAATCCAGTTTTAATACTGTAGAGATGTCAACAATCTTATATAGGCCAATGTTTATTTACTCGTTGGTAGGAAACCAAGAAGAAACATCCTCCATATTTGCAAGGAGGTTTACGTAAGCTCATGGCTAAATGCTTATTAGAAGTCACATGATGTCCTTTAGGTTTTATATTTGATTAATATTTGGCAGTTTTTAATATGAAATGCTTTTAAACTGTCTGTGCCCTTTAAAGTATCTAAAACATACTCACCAGTTATATCATATTAAAGAAACATGCACTGCTTCAGCTCATCAGCCTCTGTAAATAACAGGTCTGAACAGAGCAACATTACAATAATTAATGGAAATATTCTGTAATGTCACATTATCTTGTCTGGACCATTAGTATGTCTGGGGCACAAAAACCCAGGCCTGTCTTCAAATGTGACAGGTCAGTCTTTACATATCGGGCCATACTGGAAACAACAAAAATATTTTACAGAATCACAATCTCTCATTGATATATGGCTACAAATGAAGGACATACAGTGAAATGAATGTAATGCACAAATCTGAGATTTGGCTTGATTACTTGCTTTAATCTGTCTTCAACCCACTGTTTTATCATTCTCAATTTAAACAAAAAATCTCATGTAACTATTTTATGTTTTGGTGAATTGGTGGCTAATTTGTTTGAATTTTTATAATCTCATTTATTATTAGATATATCAATGCAATCTCACAACCAATTTGTATGTATTTTATGAGTTGTCTAATTCATACAAATTCATACGACCTCACTCGTATGATTTTGTACGATTTGTGTGAGGGGTAGTTTTAGGGGCGGGGTTAGCGGTGGTCCTTTGCACAAAATTCTACAAATTTGGCACCTCGTAAAAAATTACACACAATATTACAAAAATTGTACAAATTTGTACGGGTTTTAGGTCATACGAATTAGCCACCTTGTACGAATATGTATGAATTGCCATGAGGTCAGGTTGGATATATTTGCGTGTCTAGTGTTGACATGCCCCATGGAAGATAATCATTTAAATAAAAATATCACATTAAAAATAAAAAATACATACAACGAAAAAGGTTGCCGTGAACAGAGATGTTTTTGACAAGGTAAAAGGGTGTTGTTTTACACAACCATTGAAGAATTTTAACCAAAGTATGTTCAATGCTATCTTACGGACATTTGTTCATATTTTAACCCAATCTCACAGTAATTCATACATATTTAACAAGGTGGCTAATTCGTAAAAGTGACATCGCATGAATTTGTACAATTTCTGTGGAGGTTAAGTTTAGGGACGGGGTTAGGTGTGGTCCTCCGTACGAATTTGCCACCTCATGAGTTGTACGAGTGAGATCATACGAATTCATATGAATTAGCCACCTTGTTAAATATGTATGAATTACTGTGAGATTGGGTTAGTATGTTACAGAGATTTCATGAAGACCCCAAAGAGACCAACTTGTGGAAAATGGGATGTCCTCTTTAAATGTATTTTTGCTCACTGTGCTTTCTAAAGTCTGCACGTCTTTTATTAGCATAGCATTCACACTCACACTGAATGAACATCTCCGTTGCTTGGCTGAGCAATCTCATTAGAGCACAATATAATTTAGGAAAATTTGAAGTGTCCATATTCCATAAGCAAAAATGAGGGGCAAATATTGATATAGGCCTACAAATAATTTAATGGCTGACCAGCACTTGTCTGCTTAATGGAAGTTCAAGTTTTTTAAACTTTTTTCTCCACAAATTCCTTAAAAATTCAAATATAAAATGCAAATGGGTCAGCACCGATAGCCTCGTGATTAGTACGTCATATACAGGTCGATGTTCATTCGACCTGAGTTTGATTCCAATCTCGAGGTCCTGTGCCAGCACCACTCCCTTCTCTCTACCCAATACTTTCCTGTAAGATCTCAACTTTACTGTCTAAATGATAAAGGAATAAAAAGCCCCAAAAATATAACTTAAAAAAATGTAAATGTAAAATATTAAATTAGAATATAAAGAATAGGCTGTATCATTTTTACATAACCTATAATTGATGTGTTCCTGAAATGCCATCCCAAGGAGCACTAGGAACCTATGCGCATTAGCATATTGTCTATCCTCTGAAATCATACAGACACAGTGACGCTGTCATAGACTTTTTTAACCACCAAGATCTCAAGCATTTAGACCATAACAGAAACAGATGCATGCATTTTTCGCAGAGAATCAATGAACAAAGGTTATACAAAGGATTATACAAGAGACTGTAATTTAAGCACATCTAAGATTCAATAGTTGGTCATAGTCATCCTACAGTATGATTCATCACAGAAGTAAAGACAGACATCTCATAACCTTTCTGTTTAATGTAATCCATCAAAAGATCTTAATCTCTTTTTGGGTGGATGAAATCTGCAGCTCATAAGAACACTTGTAGGATAGATCATGTATGATCTTTTTGCTTTAGAAAGCAAAGAAAACATTTCATTGGCTGCTTATAATCCAGGCAGCTTGTTTTTTCCGCTCAAGATCACTTTACCTATTGAAAACTTCAATGCTTTTTTTCCTAATAAGGTGTAAGTAATAAGCCCCTGGAACCATTTCAGTACTCCAGTCATGCATTTAAACACAATTTTGTGTAAGGTTTATGCACTTTACAGTCGTGCATGTTATATTTGTTAACAAATGATCTTGCTTTTGCTTGGGGAGCAAAAGTAATTGGGAAATGCACCCAGAGGGAGGTCGTGGCACACCTTCCCATTTAATGTGAAGAGACATTGGTGCACATTAGTAAATGTTCAGGAAAAATTTGATCATGTGATGCTCAAAATATGAAAAACATCTAATGCCAGTGGCAGGTTGTGGGTGTGTCTTTGTGGCAAATATCACTGATCATTCAATTTGGGGTGGAGAGGGTTTATTTAATGGGGTTGTTCATTTATGCACCAAATCCATGAGGTTTGCAAAACGCATTGTCCTATGAATGTGACTGGCAGTTTTTAACCCCTTCTCTGTATAGCCTTGAGCTTAAACTGTCCTCATTTTACCCTCCCTTCATGTTTCACATCTCTCTCAGAAATCCGATAGGATTAGAAGAAAACCGGTCTGGGTTACTTGTCACAATGTTCCCTATGGAGTGTTTTCTCTCTTGCTATGGACATGCGACTTATATTTTGCCTCAGGACAGAACACTATGTAATATAATAATAATATATATATATATATATATATATATATATATATATATATATGTATATATATATATATATATATATATATATATATATATATATATATATATTGTCTTCACAATAAAAAATTAAATCATCTAAAATTCTTTTCAGCTTAATTTACATTAAAACTTAGTAATATTTATTTAGTTGAAAAGCATATGATAGGCTGTTTTATTAGCAGGTTCCATTATGATAACATGCCCCAAGACCACAAAAAGATCTGTTTGTGAAACTTTTACTTTTCAGTAATTCATTAAAGTAGTTCACTCTGTAAAAGTAGTTTACGGGAGTAAAATGCATGACTAGTTTCCCCTTTATATATAGGAGAATGTAACTGAAAGTAATGTAACTGATTATATTTGATTACATTTCTACATTTCTAAAGTTTTCAACTGTTAATCACATTCAAACAAGTAAACCAGGCAGGGTTAACCTTACAGTAGTGCTCAACACTGATTATTGTCACTTTCGAAATCCTCCATCAGTTGAATTAAGATTATAATAATTTAATTTTAAAGCACAGCCACCACAAAACCAGCCTTACTTTGAGATCATTCTGAGGTTAAATACAGATTAAAAACCATATCAAGAAATAGTTTAGTAGCTATGATACTGGTTTTGAAATCAAATCTTTGCAGAGTTATGACAGAAAACACTGGCATCTAACAATGCCTTGGAAAAAACAGTTACTCTTAAAAATAAAGTAACTGTTTTATATATATATATATATATATATATATAGATATATATATACATATATATATATATATATATATATATATATATATATAAACCCAAATAGGAAATAAAACAGTTATCGAATAAGCACATGTCCTATTTTGTATACTAAACTCCTGAAACATTGGTGTCTCATATTTTAGAGCAGTGACTGCAATTTATGAAAAGAAATCAATTAAATCTGTACGTGAGGGTGTGTGAAAAAAAAAAATCAGATGTAACCCCCTTTGTAATCATTAACATTTTAATAAGAAACTGTTACATTTATTTTGTAATTAAATTACGTAATTTAGTTACATGTAACTAGTTACTTCCCAACACTGACAGTATGTGGGTCAGTCGTAACATATTACACATGAAAAGACCCATTATTCAACACTTTCCTAACTTATACTAAGACAAAGCCAGACACTATTTTGAAAATGCCTCCATTGCTCCAAGTCTTTGCTGGAGATGGGGGGATCTGTGCATGTGTGCTGATACAGCCACATCAAAGCTTCCACTTCTGAGTGCATGTCTGCAGCTCTGCGCTCAGGGTTGTGAGAGAGAGCACAGTGCAACTCTGAGGAATAAGATAAGTAGGAACAAAGCTTGCTTTCTCACAGTGTCAAAACAAAGACTTCTCACCTCACCCTCAGGCTTGCCCGCCTTGAATGCTACATGGGAGACTATACAGTCTAAAGGAGGCTGAGGGACTAGAACACACTCTAGACATAACTATTTGTTGGATCATTTTGTTTTTCTCTTTAGTGGTAGGGTAAGAGAAGGAGTATATTTAAGTAGTAAATTACTCTTTAAAACCCAAGCAAACAGTAATAATTACACTTGTGAAAAATTTACAACTAATTATACAGTGCAATTTGCTTGTGATAGATGAATGAATAAATAAATAAGTAAATAAATAAAGTCAACCAAGAGGTGAAGTGTGAATATTCAGGCTTTGGATAAAACTAAATTATGGAAGCCCTTTTTTGCCACTGGATTAAAAATAAAAAAAGGAAATCGCAGATTTTTATCTCAGAATCATGAAATATAAACTCAGAATTACAAACACACAATTCTGAGAAAAAAGTCAGAATTGTGAGATAAAAATTCAATTACTTTTTTTAAATGTACATTTTTTAACTTTATTACTCGCAATTCTGACTTTTCTCAAAATTGCACTAAATAAATAAATAACCCTCAAAATCAATTACCTGTATTATTATTATTTTTTTTTATTATATTTTATTATTTTCATTTTATTTTATTCTGTGGTGGGAACAGGCTTCTGTAGAAAATGACTGGCAGTATTAAAAAGTGTGCTTGTCTTCAAAGCATTTTGATTTGGTTGTTTGATTTGATTTGATTTTTTTCCAAACCATTCTTCATTAAAACATTAAAAGAGAAATGTTGAATATCCTGGCCACTCTTTTAAAAATCATGAAAGTGAGGCTGTCAAGCTGTCAAATGAGAAAAAAAAGCACCATAAGTTTCATAAAAGTAGGGCATTAAACTCTAGTTCAAAGTTTATCTTCCATATAATGAAAGAGAATGTGGATTCAGGCTGCTGAACTGCAAAATGAAAGAAAAAAACTCCCAAATCAATTGTCACAGCAGAGGAAAAGATTATCGATAAATAAAGGCTTCAAGTTTCGCATTCAAAGATATTCTATGGCTTCAAAAGAAACTGAATATATGAGAAAAGGTCGTATGACTGCTTTTTTATTCTTGTTATGGTCTGCAGATCCCCATTTACTTTCATTAGAAATAAGTAGCCAGTACACTTATCAACATTTATCCTTTTTATCCTTTTGTGTTCCAAGAAAGTCATGCAGAAACAACATTTCCATTTTTGACAGAACTATTTCTTTCAAGTCAAAGACTGATCACCATGTGTGAGAATTACGACTAATAAAGTTCATGCCATGGAGGGCACAATGAAGGGTGTTGTCCTCATAAAATGAAGGCTTTTACTCTAGTTCAAACCCTCTGATTAGAGACATAAAGGTGATGGAAGAGAAATGAGGAACAAGGATGGTGAGGGAGTTTAAAAAGCAGAGGAAGCACGCTGCCTCTTTAACGGTAAGCTGGAACCCATGCCGGGTGTCTGTTTCGAGGGTTGCACACGTGTACACATGCACACTCAGTGCTACTTGGATGCACTCACAGAAGCGATAGGTCTCAACCTTTTTTCCCTCTTGTGGCAGCATTGTGCGTAATTCAGCAGGTGTTCCCAATAACCCAGCTGACATCACCCTACAACACAAAGGCACATCAAATCAATCCACTGCCAAAGAAAGCAAAACTAGAGGCAGTGGAGAAAAAAGGTCAGAATACAAAAATACTTTTTACAGGACATACTTCACTACCACAATCCAGTGAACACTACCACAGTCCTCCTTGGGCAACCAATTTTACTAGACGCACAATGTCTACTGTTACTATTCTCTGTAGTTCATGGATTTAGGTTTGTTTTCAAAGCATCATATATTTTTTTTGTTATTTAAATATTATTAAATGAGAGTTAGGTTTGGTATTATTTTATACTTAATTGTATTTAAATAAATATGATATAGACATGAAATAATGATAGAATACAATACTAAAATATTTCATTTTTAGTATAATTAAATGGATTTAGATTTTTTTTTAAGTTTATATTTATGTATATTAAATTATTATATTATATTTAAATATATAGTTATAAATCTAATTAAATATATTTGTTCATATTTAATTGTTTATATTTAATTAAAATTAAAATAATAGAATATAATATATAAATGTAATTATATGAATATAATAAAATTGAAATACATATTTATAAATGCAATTAAGTATATTTGCTCATATTTAATTACATTTATATTTATATTTATATTTTCACAAATCAGCAATTAGGTTTGTTTTTTAGGAGTTTATATGTAAGTATCCTATTTTTATATAATATAATATAATATAATATAATATAATAATAAACAACTCATACAAATACAGTAGAATATAATATACAAATGTAATTATACAAATACAATTAATACATTAATACATTGAATTATAATATATCTCTATATGTAAAGTATAAATGTATTTTTAGTAGAGTTTTTAAATTTGGTTTTACAAAATTATATTTTAATAAACACACACACACACACACACACACACACACACACACACACACACACACACACACACACACACACACACACACACACACACACACACACACACACACACACACACACACACACACACACACACACACACACACACACACACACACACACACAAAAACATTTTATTTCAAATTGCCAGTTAACACAACATAATGCTCTCAGTCTTAAGCCTACAAGTTTGTTATGTTTCCCTTCTGCAAGCATGCTTACAATACACATTCCATTCTATTCCCAGTGATATCCTATCTTCACAGTCCCTCAGGGTTACATCAATTCACTTTTTTTGCAGGGGGAATCTGGGCCACTGCTTCAGATGCCGGCCTGGTCTCACTGTAGGGACAGTCTACTCCTGTGACCTGCTCACAAAATCCCAGGAAATGGTGCATGAACATTGTCACTAAGCATTGTTTCATTTCCTTGATAGTGGTCCAATTGTTTAAAGGAAATTATGGTTCATAATCTTGTTCAGTCATATAAAGTACATGATCTGCTTGCCTCCAGGAACATTTTTACTGTGCCAGTCAGGGGCGGGAAGCATTAAATTAATCTATGGTTACCAAATTGGATTACAATTTAAAAATTTGGTGTCTTTAGGGCGTTTTCCACCAATCAACTACTTTGTTTTTTAAAAAAAAAAAAAAACTACTATAAAAAAAATAAATAAAAACACAGGGAGAAAAATTATGATTTGTATTTTTTTCTGCCTAAATGTCTGGCCTCCTACATACTGAACACAATAGAATTACAGAAACCATTCACTAGGACACCGATTTCATTACTCATTCACTTTGATACTACATACTGTACAATAAAGCTACTTTTCAGAGTACTGACACAAGACACTGGTGAGGGTTTTCAGTGACTCTCTGCTGGTATGTGTGCCTGTAGGTGGTGACAAGTTAATTATTACAAAAAATATTTGACAAAAATGTAATTGCTTTATACCGTAGAAGCTTTAGAGCAAATCAAAATGGGACGCTTTACTGTCCCTCTTCAAAACTACATTACAGTATGCTATGTGATTAATTTATATGAAGCCGTCTGTTGAAGAGACTACTGTACTGTAAAGCATCTGAAGAACTGCATTACTCCTCAAGAACCCACCAAGAACACTCATAATGTTTCTTATTTGGTCTGTATTATATTTCTGCATTTGTGGACATTTCTCTTTGTTTTTTTGTTTTTTTAAAGTAAAAATGTTTAACAAAATTTTAACAGCTCTATAAAAGAAACAGGATCAACAACATGGCTTTTCACTGGATTGAAATAAAACTGAAATAAAGTCTGTTAAGACACTGTGAGTGTCATTCACATAAGGTATAAAGTACAATATCTGTACTATACTGGACCCACTGAAGAAAGATGTATCTTGCAATATGTTGTTTTGCAATATTAGCTCATAGATTTTCATTTTATACCAAACTGGCAAATGAGCAATACATTTTAATAAATTCTGGACTTAATTTACTTTTAACTGCTCAGTTTTGTGTGCAATGTTTCCCTAAGCTCTGACTCTGGACTTCAACAGGAAATGTTGACCACTGACTCCAGAGGAAACCACTCCTATACAGTGTACAAAAGCAAGAGGAAAGAGACCCACAAATGTCACTATATTATCAGTATATCTCAGAGATATGAAGGCCTTCACAGACCTGGTGGGACATTGATTTGTTGCCCCCTGTCAAACCCAGTGCAAAGTCTTCTGTTTTATTAAAAAAAAAAAAAAAAAAATTAAGAAATTACTTTCAAAGAATCCAGAAAAACTTACATCAAAGTTTCCACTGAAATATTAAGCAAAATATTAACTGTATTCAACATTGACAATAAAAAGAGATGTTTCTTGAGCACCAAATCAGCATATACCTATAATGAAGGATCATGTGACACTGAAGACTGATGAGTAATGGCTGCTAAAAATTCAGCTTTGTCATCACATAAATTACGTTTTAAGAATATATTCAAATTTAAATAGCATTTCAAAATATTAGGTTTTTTTTTTTAAATAAATGTAGCCTTAGCAAGCAGTTTTGGCCCAGATCCGGCCCACATCTGGCCCGTATGGATTTCACGTGAGCACAAATTAACTTACAAAGGCATTAAAAAAAAACAAAACAAAAAACAAACAAACAAAAACAATAGCATTAATATATGACACCCCACTTTGCACTGTATAACGTAGTATACTATCAAGACAAAGCACTTAGTTGCCATAGTGATTTATAAAGTGTGGGTTTGGTTTGTAGGATGAGAGCTCCAGACATGCTCTCAGGAAATGAACATCAACTTCTCTAAAGCTTATAAACAAACTGGGGAGGACAGAACAGAAGACTGAGGATGAAGTTCATCAAGATTAGTGTTGTGCCCAGCACATTCTAGAGGAAGCCAGGAGGAGCGGGAGAGAGCAAGAAAGAGCATCCATGTGATCAAAGGCCTGCCGTTCAAGATCTCAACCAGGCAAGGATGGGTTCTCCATAATTGGTACTTCAAACCCTACAAGTGGTGAGAGTGAAGGCCTCAGTTCAAAGTCTTCATCACAGACTCTTCTGAATATACCTGGTGTCACAAAGGCAGTGGCATCTGTGTTTGTGCGTTCACTCAGCGGCGTCTCCCCTCATGTTTTGATCTCGGGTGAATCAAAAGATTAAAAACAAATGAAGAAATGCTCATGTGGAATATGAGGATAATATAAATTTGCTATTGAAGTTGATTAAACCGCCTTGATATACATGTAAGATTTCAAGGCTTTTAAAACCAATGGGACTGAAAAACGCGCAAATATGAGAATATTTAGCCTTGAATTCAACTGGAATCTAAAGGAAAGTTAATATATTCACACTCATAAATAATATTCATGAGAAGTGTTGATTTTATTTGAAATTGTTTTCAGTTCATTACAATTTTCAATTGCAGATGAGCACCACCGATGTCTCCTCCGCCTCATACGAATCAGCAGAAACAAGATGGGGTCATGGCTTTAAGCTGATTAGCTGTAATGGATAAACTCTCCATGCTGTAGGCAATCAGAGCATATACACACGCAGAGAGGGCCTCAGAGGAAGAGATTGGGAGACGAGGACCAGGCTTCGAGGAGGATTCAAGCACAGAGGGTGAGGTGGCAAAAGCAATGTTTATATAAGCAGCTAATCAGCGAGACACACCAGGGTTATGAGGGCTGGTGGAATGGAGGAGGGAGAACAGGAAAATGTCTCAACTTTATGCAAACCCATGTAAAAACATCAAGTCCTTCTTACCAACCAACAGGGAAAGAGTAGAGAGTCCAAATTCCTGTTAATAAACGCATGGCAACAATCCAAACAACTACATTAATCCTTCTGGTTAACCAGCATTTTTGAAATACTTACGCCTGAACGCTTGTTATGCAAAGTCAGGTTAAGTTCTCTCAGAGCCACTTGTTTCTATCTAGTAAATGTCGTAATTTATTTCCTTCCTCTTTTGTATCTTAACATTCAACCCCCTTGCCTCTCTCTCAGCTTTGGCGCTATAATAAGAGGTTTGCTGATGAGCCTTGGCGAACACCTGTGGCAGAGCAAATGCTCTGAGAAACAACAGTTGAATAAGAGCACATTAATGTCTGAGCCAGGCAAGACAGAGAAAAATATAGACATAAAGGTGTTTCAGACCCACCATCACCTTCTGGGAATGATCTCTGGAGACAATAGACCACCCCAGAGAGGTGTGTGTGTTTGACGATTGTTTCAAACCAGAGGCTTCTGCAAGAATTTTCAGAGCCTTCATATAAATTCATTTACAGCACTGCAATAAAAATGCTGCTGTGCTTCTACAGTATGTCTGGGGAAGCAAGATTGATTGCCAGTGTATGACAACCCTGAAGGCTTGGCTTTGTGATCAAGTAAAATCACTGCACTTTATACATTCATCTTACATTTCAACAGTTTGAATTGGAGTTTTGTGGCTTTTAGTCTATGTCTATTTGGACTGAAGCCATCAATACGCAACTGAAAGTTGACAAAATAAACCTTTTATCAGATATAAGGTATATTATATAAAAGGTACAGACTTTCTCTTGAATGAAAATGTACATAAAATACTGTTGACATGTTGCATTACAGATTATTATCCAACTAACTGCCCTCCAGAATAAGAATGTCCCTCTACCTAATCCCACTTGCAAACAATGACTATTCCAAATAATTGTACATATATTGTGCTTAAGGATACACTCTTAAAAATAAAGGTTCCAAAAGGGTGTTTTTGTAGTAACGCCATAGAAGAACTATTTTTGTTTCCCAAAAGAACCTTTCTCTGCACAGTTCCTAAAAGAACAATTTTGAAAAACATTTTAAAAAAATCTAAAGTATATTTTTCAACTTTAAAAATCCTTGTCTGCATTTGAAAGGTTCCATGGATGTTCAAGGTTCTTCATAGAATAATTGATGCCAATAAAGAACCTTTATTTTTAAGAATGTATGAAAGAATCAATGAATTAGCTATTAAAAAGAGGATAAACAATTATTTATACATCCCATCACAATTTGGTTTTAATAAATAGATCAACACAAAACAAAACTACACGTTAAGTGATTTCAAAGTGTCTTTTAAATTAATAACTAAAATATTATTGAGCTGACACAAAATTTATGCCAAGATGTATTGCATACAAATTCATAAGATCAATTAATCAAAAATTATACCTTACAAAACTGAAGCAAGCTATGAGTACTTTTAAAACTAATTTTATTTTAATTCAAAGAGTTCGGTCAAATGGTGTCACCTTTTTGAACTGCTTTTATCCAACCAATTACCTTCAACTTGGGAAGATGTTCAGACATGCCGAGTTTATGTGAGGTAGAGACACAGTGAGCTCTTTTCAGATGCAGTTATTTTTATGAGATTCATAAAAAAAAGATGAACCTGTTCCCTGACACGATTCTGCAAGTGCACACGGTTTTGCCTGAACGCTTTGAACGTACATACAAGGACAGCATTCTCGCTACGAGGCTTAAAAACTCTATAAAACAAGTTTGTATAATGTTAAGATTGCAAAGTTAACTTGTACATGCCAAGTACTTGTTTTGGTTTGATACATTTAAAGTATTTTAATTCTGTTTTAACTGAGACAACAACTTAAATTAGCTAGTCATTCACATACGGATGGGTTTGTGTACAGCGTGTTCTGAAATGGTACCCTTTAATACATGATATCACAGCTTTCAACATGTAATTATGAGATTAAAGACAAAAGAACGATGAGTTGCTGTCAAGCGAACAATTGTTTCAGTAATCCTGTTAACATACACCCTCACCCACGCAGTTTCTTCTGAACAATGTCAAAAAAAATACAGTGAGTCAGTCTAAAAGAGATCCTAAAATTAGTTTATTTGCTTTTTGGTACAAGTTCAAAACTTATTGGTATGTATGAGAGAATCATTAACATACAAATCACTGGTTAAAGTGGAAAAAAGCCCATTCAGGCAAACTGACAAGCTAAGATAATGTGACTGTTGTTTTTGAAGATTGCAGCATGCAGGCGACAGGATTATTTTGTCTTGAGACAATTCAATCACTCGTTGGATCAAAAACTACATCATGTGTTTATGAAATGTAAAAAGTTAGGCAGGACGGGTTCCTTGATCTAGTGAAGGAAAATACAAGTGTCTTGTTACATGATGGCCTTGGGGATAAAATTACTTGCCATGCAAAACTCCATTCCTCATCACTTTTTTATACCACTTCGCTTTTAGTATCTTCTGTATTTTCTGCCTGTGAGGATGAACAGTCTTCGTATTTGAAAGTTCAACATGGGGGAGCTGTCCTGACACAATCTTAAAGGACTGTTTACAAGAATTGGCCGGTGTAATTGTTAGTGCTGGAAATACTACTGCAGCAGAGATAAAAGTCAGTAATTGCCGTTTTCACACAGGAAATTACGGCCACGACAGAGTCCTGGCAGCTCTCTGGATCCTCCTGAACTGACAGTGGAGGTAAACAAGTCACGACGCTCACAGTGGAGACATTAAAGAGCCTTCGGACTTTGTATTGCCAACACCCTGCAGGGGGTGCTGTGTGGGATCAGAGCCAATGAAGGGGAATTTGGTTATTATCTCAGTGCGAAGCCGAAACGCTGAAGGAGCCAGTGAAGCAAGTCTTCATTAACACCCTCTGAATATCAAGGCCTGCTGCATAATGCAAGTTTTTAAAACCCATTTGTTTTGCATTACAAAATGGAGCCTTCTTTAAAATCCCATTTGTTATGAGTCACGCTGAATGACAACGGTGTAGCACGTTGTTACCCTTCAGGAACTTGGCATTAAAGACCCTACATTAATTCAATGAAGCAATGAGACCGCAGTCTAATAGGACTGCTAGTCTCTGCTGTTCGTTGGTTTTAAAGAAAGGATGAGGCAATTACTTGAAGCAAAAGGGCTCAAATGTCTCTTTACTGGCAGTGACTGAAGAAATGTACAAAGGTTTTCCCATTAGAATTCAAATATTCCTTGCTTGTGTTTGTATTAGTGTCAGAATGGATTCTTTCACCGAGTGCTGTCTCAACCCACTTTGGCTGTGAAGGGAACATGAGTCACAGTCTACAAACTATAGTTGATAACACATCTTACATTGCAAAAGCATGGGATGGGAAATTTCTACGCTAAAAAGGCTCCAAGCTGCAAATGACATTTTAAAG
This sequence comes from Cyprinus carpio, assembly GCF_018340385.1. Classification (NCBI taxonomy): domain Eukaryota; kingdom Metazoa; phylum Chordata; class Actinopteri; order Cypriniformes; family Cyprinidae; genus Cyprinus; species Cyprinus carpio. The sequence goes on along the minus strand of NC_056614.1, from coordinate 19,042,546 downwards.
AAAAAAATAATAATTTATGCATATGTGTTAAAATGTATCTCTGTATTTTGCAATTTGTGCAGTCACCTGTTCATACAGTACATTTAAAAACAGAAACAGGTTAAAAAGTAAAGCTTGTATATAAAGTCTATAGTTTGTTTTAATGTAAAACAATTTGATGTTCTTTCATACCTTGTTCATATAGTTATAAACATTGTATAGTGCTATTGATATTTACAGATTACATACAAATATTTTAATTCATTTAACATTTTTTTTATTTAAAAATGATATTGACAATATATATAACTAAACTTTGTATTTAGGTGAACAAAAATATTTCTAATTGTGGAAAATATGGCCTTAATAAATATCAGCAGGATTTAAAATAAACAGAGTTAGAGGGATAATTTTAAAGATGAATGAAACCCCAAAATTAAATATTTTTTTTAGCTTATTGACAAACTTTTTTAAAGTTATTTTACATAATTAATTAAGAATTTATGTGCATATGAATTCTAATGAAGAGAAAAAACATTCATGATAATTATGAATTCACACAGTTCATTTATGCATCAATATCTAGATAGTATAACTGCGACAGCACTAATTAGTTTAAAGGGGTAGTTAAAAAAAAAAAAAAAATGCCATCATTTACTCCCCCCTCATATTGTTCCAAAACCGTATGTCTTTCTGATAAGAAGATATTTTGAGAAATGTTTTGTCCATACAGTGGAAATCAATGGTTAACTTCTGTTTGGAATGACATGATGCTGAGTAAATGATCTCATTTGAATATCCCTTTCAACTGTGTATCTTCTTTTTGGAGTCACTAAATACAATGTCTTAAAAACACAATCGGTTAATCCTGAACTTAAACGTCAGTGTCCAATGGAGGTGATCTGTCCACACAGGGAGACAGCGAGTCCTGACTGTGAGTAGAGCTTATTCCTGTGTCTGAGTCCGTGTCTGTCACATCTGTAGGGAAGCATGTCAGCCTGGCCTTGCCTGCTGTCTGCTGAGAGGCAGTGGCCCTGATCTGGGTCTTCAGAGATACAGGGCTAGGCTGGTCCGGACAGGCTCCCAGCTCAAGTGCATTGAGTTGAGCAACCAGATGCTGGTATTCTTGGTTCTGGGACTGCAGGGCTGTTTTGTTCTGCTGTAGTTCCTTCTCGATTTCCTGCGTTTGGACATGGAGGGAAAGCCCAGCTCTCATGCTTGACTCAAGTTCACTGCGTAAGCTTTCCAGCTCTAAGAGATCTGAGGAGGACAACGAGAGGTTAGGTTCCAGCTCTAGTTCTGGACTTGCAGCTGCTGCTCCTTTCAAGTCCTCTAAATCTGAAGTCCAGTTCCTCAGCTCCAGGTCAATATCTCGAGAGAGCTGATCAATGAGTTCTTGGTGCCTGCAAACATGTAGTTCTAGTTGCTCGAGTCCATCACTGGTGTACAGGTACTCCTGAAGCTGACAGTCAAATTGGGACAACGACTGGCCACCATCACTTTCTGTGATGCTGGAGCGAGGTGTGGGGCTGTTCCTCAGCTGTTTCTCTGCATGTTCAATCTCCAAGTCTAACTCACGCATTTGATGAATCTGCTGCCGGATGGTCTGATCCTGTGAGATGATCAACTGCACCACCTTACTGATCTCTTCTGATCCCTCTGATGTCTCTGTTTTCTGGATCTTCTCCAATTTGCGGAACGCCTTTTTCACCATGCGCTTCTGCTTCTCCACAGATACAGTCTTGGCATATTGTGCAGGTCCTTGCTCCCATCTTTTGGACCTTGCTCCCCTAGACTTTGAGGCTCTTTTGGCTCCTTTGGATGATGGCACAAAATCACTGATCTTCATGAGGACAAATTGTATGAAAGGTCTCTCATCGCCCCAAGCATTCCATAGCCGAAGAATTCGAGTGAGAGGTGGCAGTGCTCTCTCAAAGCCCTTCCACCGTTCCAGGATGCAGAAGTCTTTAGGTTCCCCATGTAATAGCCTCTTACTCTCTGGTAAAGTCTGGTGGTCCTCCAATAAAGCCTTGACTACATCTGCGCAAGTTGTGTGCTTGGTCACGCCACAGACTGCTTTTTCTTCTCGACACACAAGCACCTGGATTTCCTTGCCTGGTGTTTCCTCTACAGGCTTAGACCTGGTAAAGAAAATAACAAGTGTGTATTATAAATAACAACAATGACAAGTCTAATATCCCTTACAATGACTACTTATATGGCCATTTTATACAATAAAGTCAAATAATTAAGTATTACAAAAGAGTTACAAACTATATAAGCTAGGCATATTGTGCTTTTTTTTCATACGGCAGTTGCTAGTATAAAAGCAATACTGTAACACTGGAGTATAAGAATATAGTGATTCCACTATAATGGACAGACTGGAGACTGGGGTTTCTTCATTACCACATACAATCTGGAATAAGGGTAAAATACATAAAGCTCATGAACAAGAGTCATTTTACAGTTATAACTGTACTTGGTACCGCTGATGATGGATTCACATCCATAGCTCAGATTTTAAATGCCACACTAAATGGCTGACATTATTCAGATGAGCAGAAGGCTTCATGACAAGTGTATCATAGTCTCAATTATCTGAAATGGTTGTTTCATAATTTTTCACTCTGTTCAGGTCATAACATCAGGTTATGACTAATTATCTCTCTTAGTTCAGAACTGTAGGGTAATTAAAAACTATTAAAAGTGAAAAGCAAACTTAAATGTAAAATTTATAGAGGTAATGCTTATTTCTCAGCAATAAATAAATACATAGTTTGATTGCTGATGTTTTGTAAAAGGTGACAAAAAATATAAGTGGTGTATTTTGTCTTAATGAATGACCTCAGAAGAATGCAATATATATGCAAGAATGCAGGTGGTTAGTTAATATTTAGAAGACCCTGCTGCTACCCTACACAAAAGTAAATAGCTGAGCTATTCACATAGCAGACCACCCAATACACTGTTGGTACATAGAAAGAAAAAACATCCTCAAATATACTTTATACTGACTGAAAAGTATATAAACTACATGCATGTTTGATATTTGTTAAATGTTGCATGACATAACTTATTGTAGTGTATACAATGCTATTTTTAACAGTTAATCCCACATTCACACCTGTGCTAGTAATTCCACATGACATCATCAACATGACATCATAACAGGAGTGTATAACCCTAGCATTTACATAATAAGCATGTAAAAGTATACAGCAGCTTGTCCACACATGTCAGACACATTACACTGAAACAGACAATATGCTACAATACAATACAAGCCTTCACACTCAGCTTTACAATGTGCTTTTTTGGCTTGCTATACAATTTTGATCCATTTTTAGAGCTTGTTGTCTACACTGGGAATTCAATATTGTCTTCATGAAATGGTCTGTTTTATTAAGTCTTTTCCAAAATTGTCATGAGTACAGGAAACAAATGAGGGGGAATGGAAGCACCTGTGTTTGCCTTTTTGGAAAATGAATGGTGACCAGCAGCATCCTGTTACATACATCCTGCCACCAAGTTCATGTATTGTGAGGCAATGGAACATTGTGAATTCCATTTCATGGATATACTGCAAACGAATGGAGTAACAAACATGTACTAGCCTGGTTTGAAATGTAGATTAGATGTATCTGTTGTGCCCTAATAATCACAACACCAGAGCCTTTGTCAGAGAACCACTGAAGGTGAAAAGAACAGAACACTCTGCTTTTCAACTCACAGAGCAAACACAAACACATGTGTGACCACCAGACTTGAGCCTTGTACTACAGAGAGAACATGCTGTATCCTTCTACAGACTCAACACAGTGACTGGACAAGGAACATAATCTCCTGAACTCAGTCTATCAAGGTTTATTAGGCTGTACAAAATTAAGCTTGGGAAATTAAACATTGATTTAACAAAGATGTGCGGATCATTCAGTGATATATCTCATTACCATTTTTCATTATCTTTATATTAATACATGTACTCAAAGTTGTAGATATTGATTACATAATAAATCTTTATGCAGCAGATGTAAAATTTGTGACCATGTAAATTAAGAGCAGATGTGAAATCACATTACATGGGTATTGCCTGTGTCGACTGATTCATTAACAGGAATCTGAGAGATTTTAGTGAGCACATGCGAACTGGAGAGAGGCAAAAGTGAAGGGATGAATTCAAAAGTGAAATGTTCACATTATAATGTAAAGGAAACATACTATCTATACTAAAAAAAATAGTTGTCAATGAAGAAAAAAGATTAATGGAGCATCTTTTGCAAGAAAATACTAATTCAGTCTTTCTACTTAAAATAATGTACTGTACTTAATGCAATGTGTTACTTTTCTTTGTAGTTAATTGTGGAATTTACTAGCAGTTTCTGAGTGGCTTTTTTCTTTTCTTTTTTTGGTGTAACCACAGTATTATAGCGGCAGTGATAAAAACAGTGTGCTTCCTGAGCCCACTGTAAAAAGCATCAAGATTTTTGATTTTCAGAAAGAACTCTACTTGATATGCATCACTGAGAAGATGAAACATCTCCAATGTATGTTTAGGTGGATCAGTTTGTCTCTATTGCTTGAGCAAAGCAAAGTATAGCTTAAAGATTTTAATGCTGCTCTAGAAGGTTCTTATTTAAGCCTCAAAGGAGTGACATTATGTTTTGGTGCACTAAAATACCCATACAATTACGGCAGCTGAGGTAGTTTAGCGGATTGTAATAACCACCGTCATTGTTAGAACACACACCTTTGTATGTTCACAAAAAGCATGCCTATGAATTAAAGCATGTATAAATCAACAGTTAAAATGACATTCTGTATGGACCACATTAAACAAAGCAGACATAGAGTTAGATTACCTTTGATTAGATTTCACTCTGAACATTTGAGATAATTACAGTTGGCTTAAGCTTAGTTTTTTTTTACAACATCGTAAAACTATAATGTCCCCTCAGAGAGTCTCAAGCTTAAAAAGACTAATAAAGACAGCTAAAATGTCTTTCTCTGCAATAAATTGTCTGCATAGAACATGCATAATTAGATAAAATGTTGAAAGACATAACCTACTGTAAACCCTGATGCAAACTACTGTGGAATAGCCATCCAAGAAAGAATCCTCTTTAATCATCCCACAACAAACACTATTGAATAATTAACCATTTAGACAAGCCAAGGTGGAAACACTGAGACATCAAAAGTAAACCAAAGCACTTAATCTGCAGAGTCAATTATGATGTTGATGACATGAACCTTAAAGAGTGAGCTTTTTAAAATAATTTTGGCAGTAATTTATAGGCTTAAATGAAGTTCATCTCACGCAACCCATTTTTTTTTTTCAGGTCAGCTAAGTTACACGTCCTTCATCTACAATATTTTTGACGCCACTTAAGTACTCTTCAACTATAGTGAATATCTTCTAAACAAATTAACACTTTTTGTAATAAAATGTATTATGGTTACACCTCTAACATTGCGATAAATAATGAAAATATACTTATGTTTTGTTACGTACCGTCCCGTCGATACCGACAGCGAATGCGCAATTACGGTTGCTATGGTTACCTGCTTACGCAAATTTCCGTTCGTTTAGTTTACACATTTAGCACTTTTTTTACGTACAGTTATGTTATTGTTTGAAATATATGCTTGCAATTAAGACTTTATAACCTTCAAAACTTTTCTTAGACCTCGTTTTGGGGGGTTCATACCTTAATAAGGAAATCTTATTCCTTATAGTTCACACACAGAATCCGTGAGCCTACTTGTTTGTTCAAACAGTCTTAAAAATTACATTCTCTAACATTCTCTAAACAAGTACGTTAGGACAAAAAGAATGCTCCATGTACTAACTTTTATAATAATAATAGTTATCTAAAACCTAAATAAAAATAAATAGGTCAAATATACAACAACAATAAGCCTTTTTAACTAATTTCATCAAGCTCACGACGCACCGTTACGCACACGCGTCGTCATACAGGAATTAATATTTAGAAAAAAAAAATGACTCACTTTGGAGACACTCATTTTGCGTTACTTAACGCTAGCTACCAGCATCCAAGAGAGGCACCAGTGCAAGCAGAACGACAGCATTAAGTGTAACTCGACTCTCTGCGACCATGCAGCGAAACACTTGAGTGAGAGCAAGTGCTGTTGTTACAGTGACGAGCGTTCACAGCGCGTAACAATAACTGTACGCGTTTCATTTCGAACGATTCTCAGAAGAAGAAAAAAATACATGTGGGCTATTTACGCGTATTTCGACCTTTCAAATAAATATATATTTATTTATCCCATGAAATGTCTGTGGTAAGACTGCGCAATCTTAAATGAAATGGATGGTGTGAATCATACCTGTTCTTCAAACGCGCTTTCAAAAAGTTTTTTCCAAAAGGAGCCATCGCGCGTCAGTATGATCACAGGTCAGATCCAAGACATCGTGTGACGGAACGGGGCGCGTAAACCTAATCAAGAAAGTGCCACTGAAGTGCTGATCGTGGAAAAAGTTGAACGACTTGCGAACTTCAAAGTAAGAGGAGTTTCAAGCAGGGCCGGCCCACTTCACACGGAGGGAGGCGACAAAACTCGCCTGTTGGATAACTGTGTGGAGCTGATGATTGTGAGAGCGTCTCTGCCCTGTTTCACTGTTTTTCCCCACAACGCTACATCTCTAATATAATGTTCACATATTTACCTGCAACAATTCGAAACAGTTAGACGTCAAAAAAATAAACTCATTGTTTAAATGAATTACAAACTGTTAAAGAGCGTTAATGTTACAACCTAACCCGCTACTTTAATGCGCTGTAACACCAACAGCAAATATTCTACACAAATTTGGATATTCTTAATTTTTTTTTTTTTTTTTTTTTTTTTTTAGAATATCCCACTCTCTTTTTTCATTTTAAGCGTTTGATTCAAATATAACCAATTTCATGGCATGAAATTTGATGGCATCAAATTCATGCTATTTTTTTTACATTCTACCAACAGGATACTATTTTTCCTGTAGCCTAATTCTTTCATATTTTTACACAGAATCTAACACACCTCAGGAGGTTGGTGGTCATGTGTGATAGTGATTGGTTAAACTCACAGTGTTACAATACTCCCTGGTCTTTAATACTGTATAATGATGATGAATTATAATGCATCATATTAATTTAACCTTGACATTGTCCATCATGTGGACAGAATATTTGTTTTTGGAAGCAATCAAAAGCAAAGACCGTTTCATTACAAACTGTACCGAATAAATCTTTCAGGGTTAAACATCACACACTGTATTCTTAAAACAGTTTACATTTGATCTCATCACAGTATGAGCAATCTATAACAATGGAAAGTCTGACGGACAGTAAGAGTTATTATTGGGTTGACGTGCAGTGGAACAATACAGTCTAGGATAGGTAATTCTTGAAGACCGTCAATATCAGTAAGTTCAGATGAAGGCATTGCACATCATCTCCAACTTTAATCATCACGCTTCTAAGAACTAATCACTAATTCACTTCTTCACTCCCCCTCCCTCCTCCTGAATGAAGAGAGGGACATCAAATGAGCATTTATGAAAGTTTTGACGTCAGCAATCAAAGTGGTTTCTGAGGTGTTTGCTGATGTCATCGTGACACAGGACAAGGGGGCATGGAGCGAGGGAGGGATGGAGAGAGAGAGAGATATGGAGATGGATACGGGAGGGGTAGGAACTCTGACATCATAGAGGCTCTTATAAACCGGGTGGAATGGAGCCCGCCATTCCTCACTTCACTTCTGAGAAAGCCAAGAGAAGACACAGAGAACAGGTTGGATAAGAAACCAAGAAGACAGCATTGTAACTTCTGCAGGACACGCTGCGATTTTCTTTCTCTGTCTCTGTAACGCTCTTACAACTTATCTCCTATAATCTTCCATCTGTTTTCATACCATTTTATGACCTTTAACCCTATGGACTTGGGCCCAGCTTGAATGTACAGAAACTGTGGGACTACTAAGAAAATGCAGATGCAGCTGACCTCCGTTATCCTCCTTTTTTTATTGTGTAATGGACTGTGTTCAGGTAGGTGCACTTTTATCAATTTATACAGACTGATTGTACTTCTCTAAAAAAACATATTTTAATTTCTATTCAAAACGACTAAGATAGGTAAACATTTTATGGTGATGATCTTTAATAGCTAATATTCACATATTATGTCTTTTATGGTCTTAGTTTTACTATAATGATCTGCTTTATCTTGATCTAACTGATCAAGTAAAATAATCAGTAAAATATCAAGACAATTTTATTAGCAACTGAAAAAAGATAAAACTTCAAAATACCTTAAATTGATGGAATCATATATACAGACATATAAAAATTAAAATTTGGTGGATGTCCTTTGATTTTGGTCACATTTGCTGGAGAACAATTTTCTGTTTTTATACAGTATATGGCAGGATCACATTTTACACTCACTTAATGCTCTAAATGTCTAATAGACATTTTAACCATATACATTTAAACATGATGCCGGGCAAGTGATGTATCTTATGGTTCTACCCATCTTGGAATATATGAATAATATGAAATACAGACCCACGTCACATTTTCTTTAGATCTTATTGAATTAAAACAGACTCACTGCTGCAAACAAGAAACTTGTCTGGTTTCTCTGTACTTTGATGTGTATATGCTCAGTCCTACTCTTAAAATGTCAACATTGTGTCTTTTCTCCCTCTTTATAGATATAGACCAGGGAAAAGGGGCAATAGAGGAAGAGGTACTGAGAAGTCTCCTCACTTCAAAGGTACATTCTTGCTTTTAAAACACCTGTTGAGTGCAAGCCAGCAGAGGCAATACTGGCCTTATAAGGGGCCTTAATATAGAAATGCCCTTTGACTGTGGGGCAGCTGCATTTTAAATGAAACTAATGGTTATTTCATGGTTTCTGGTTTTGAGAATACAGCATGGTAAAGGGGAAAATACGATTTATTAAACAAAATAAAGAATATTCTTTGCCAGCTAACTTTGCCATCACAAGCATTAATTCTGTATACTAAGGCTTTCGGAGAGGCACTTTGACAGTGAAACCAGAATAGCACAGACAGGGATTTATAGTAAAATTACGTTTGTGCTCCAGTCATTCAACAAAATGGTCCACACTGTGTACAGCTGTCCACAAATGTAGATGCTAACTGATGTTAAATGTAATATGAAATTACACATTTTTTGTAAACTACTGATTAAAAAAAATGCTTCCAATCAGGCAGCAAATCAGAAGCAGTGTACTCAAAAAGCAAAAAGGATGAAGCTTTTACGCTCTATTGGTGGACCAAATGATGTATCATTGCCTGAAATGATGCTCAGCTGCCTTCATTCATTGAGCAATATTCTGCACTGCATTAACATCCATTATCCATCTATCATCAGTACATCTGACTGTTATCCATTATCAATAGAGAATTGTGTAGCATCACAGTGATTGTCATTTTTTTTTTTTTTTTTAGATTTTTTTGAACCCTGACCACAATTTCTGGCTTTTGTCTGGGATTCTGTACAGATATCCTCTCTACTGCAGAGTTAATAAAAAATTATGACTTTAAATACTGACATTAAAATATGATGTCTTTAAAGCTAATGCTTTTAAAATGACAGCTGGCCAAGTTTAATTAAATGTAGTGAGGTCTTATGCAGGTGACATTTCCCTCTGTTATTTAATAAGAAAAAAATCTTTCATTTTGATATGTTTGAATTACTCATTTACAGTTATTTTTAATATCAAACATATGGACTCAAAGGTGATTGTGTTATTTAAGAACAGTGTAATATAAGACATAGACACACTTACAGCCAACAGGTTGAAAACAGATTTCCAGATATCACACCGGGCCTTGATCTTGTTAGACTCATCCTGTGAAGGCCAATAAAACACTAGAGAAAACTCAGAATGTGCTTATCCAGTATTGGCACTCTGTAAGTGGACTGAGAATATAGTAAAGACTGGAGTCAGCGTGACTTTTTTTTATAAGCTGAAATAAAGCAGAGAGGGAGTGAGTTATTGAAAGTAAATATTTTTGCTCTCTCACCGTGCAGGTAAAGCAGAGCAAGCACATCGCCCCCCTGTGGCAGCTGCCGCTGCAGGATGTGTGCAGGATTATGAACCGTCTCGGGGAGTCTTGGCAGGAGGCCTGGGGCAGTGAGGAGCAGCAGGAGGACGCAGAGGTTCAGGCTGACTATGACCAGAGGGTTTCAGGTACCCTCGCCCAAATGCTTGAGGAAATGCATGACCTTCAGAACCTCTGCAGGGTCCTGCAGCCTAGAGAGGTGAGAGATGACACACATAAGTATTGAGACAATAAACAATTGACATGCTCTAACACTTGTCAATAATTGCTTAGCAGTCAGTTTAGATTTATTCTTCAGTCACCTAACAGTTTATTAGGACTGATTTTTTATATTTAAATATATGGGGTGGTACATAAATAATTAAAGCAGAATTGTGTAAAAAAGCAGCATGAAATTAAACATTTGGAAGAAATAACAAATGAAATGCTGCCAAATTCATTACAACACAAGCCAAAAAAGATTGCTTACATAGAGTAAATGGCAAATGGTTCATGGACATTCTAATTCTTGTCATTTAGCTAATGATCTGATGACCTGAACACTAATTTCAGTCAGTGTTTTTTATATATATATATAGAGAGAGAGAGACAGAGAGAGAGAGAGAGAGATAAATAACTATGTATAATATATATAGTTAACTAAAGCTATATATATATATAATATTTTATTTTCAAAATAAATAAATATAAAAAAATGGGTGAATTTCCTTTCTTCAAAATTAACCGGGGAGTTTGGTAAATCTCCAGTTCATGGGTCACCTCACGGATCATTAAAATTCACAAAAATTGCCCTTGCCTTTAAAGTGCGGCCCTATCATTTTGAGAAGTAGACTCCATCAGTTATACATCTTATTCAAGCACACTTCAGTGCAGCTCTGAGGAGCAGTGATTAGAAAGAGCCGGGCAATGTAGTAAGCATCAGTCATGACATGGCAGTTGATTGACAGCATTGTCCACCCAATTGCTGTGATTTTCAGCCCTGTAATAATCTGAGTGGCGTTGGGGGGGAACAGCTCAAACATTCTGTCTTTCATTTCAGCTTCAAGACGACCAAGAATATCTGGAGCTGGACCAAAACAGTGACAGTCCACTGAAGAGGAAATCTCCGTATATACTTAAAAGGCAACTGCGCACCAATAAATCAAGACGGCCTTACATTCTGAAGAGAAGTGTGTTATACTGATGCCCAAGACAATCTGACGGAAAGACATTTTTACATTTTGTGAATATGTGTCTGTTTTCAGTGTTGTAGTATTAAAGTAGCTTTAAAGTAATTGTATGTTCTGTTTTAGCTAAACCCATATTTATGTGCTTCAGAAGGCAATCCCTTCTTCTTCATTATGGGATGGACAATGTAAATAAAACAGCAGACAATTAAGGAGTTTATGATATTTATTTATTTATTTAATGTATGTTTATTTTTCTTCCAATGTAATTAAATCATACTTATTAAAACTGTTTATGAAACATCTATCATTATTTCTACGATGAGAAGAACATTTGTGAAGTATTTTGAGTATTTAACTCAAATACAGACATGAGTTAGTGTATACACATATATACACTGAAAAATAATGATATACAAAAAAATTTATTTAAAAATGCTAGTAAATTTCAGAAATAATTATAAAGAAATTGCAAGTAATAGATTGAATTAAAAATGAAATTTTGAAGTAGAAAAACTGAAACAGTTTTCTTGTAAAAACATTTTGAAACTATTCTAATTCTTGTAACAGAAGACAGAACAAATAATTTCTACATAAATTTTAAACAATCACATAACAGAAGAAAATAAGACTCTCAAAGATTACACTGATTGTTCAAAATCATAAACAAGCACAGTGGGAAACAATTCAAGCTATTAATTATGCTTGGACTTTCAGTTTAAAGAAATTATTTAGCACCTACAGGTAAATTTGGATTGAGACTGATATGAGTTGACCAAAAACACATAATTTGCAGTTCCATACTAGTGCAGCATCCTTAAGATGATAGCTATATTTTTTAGTCAGCTATATTTGAGTCTGTCTTCCAAGAATAGATAAACGGTCTCAAAAGTAGTCTGCACAATGCCATTTAAGCACTGCTTTGCACTCTAGCTGAGATGTCAAAGCAATTAAAAAATAACAGGGAAATATATTTCATTACTCTCCATTAAGAAAATAAAATTCCTCTAAAGGACATTTGACTAATTTCATGAGTAACAAAACAGTATCTCTCTGATGAATGCACAATGATTTGTCAAGCTGTATGCACATCACTTTCATTAATGAAATGGGAAAAAAAGAGCTTGTTGGTTTCCATTTCTCTAATTGGCCACTGCTAATTAAAAATACTAATGCAGCTAAGTAATTAGCTTTAAAAATTGCTAAACAACTCCAAATACAGATACAAATATAGACCAAATACATTATTTCTCTGTGGCCTTTTGACACTGACTGTAGGCTGCTGCAGATGTAAGGATCCTGATACAATTATCAATCAATTCAAACCCCAAATTCATTGTATACTAGTTATATATCAACAAAAATGAGAAATGTACACAACAGCAATCTTTTACAGATAATTCATTTAGTAATCAGAGCCTGTTCACCAGCAGATGGCAATACAGTCTAATGCAACACATGCCCTCAAAAGACAGCAAGTGCTATCAAGTGATAAACATTATTTTTCAATATTTTACAATCTATTACATTTCTAATATCAAAAATCGTAAGTTATATTTTATATATCAGTGTACTTGTGTAATTCATTGGGAGTCATAACTATCAGTTCTATGATTCAGTAGTGCCAAAATAAATCTTTCAGTTGTTAAAGCTGTAAGCACTTATATGTGCTTAGATGAATGTGCCATTTTCATAGAGAGGGATAACAATTTGTCATTCTGTGAAAAGTAAATATAGTTGTCTCTTTCAACTTAAATGGTCTAAAATGATAAAGGAAAAAGTTTTGTTACCTTTGCACTATTTACTGTATGCCGCTACTGCATGACTGAGATGATTATAAATAGACATCTGTGAATATTTTCAGTTACATGACATCACATGACATGCTTTTATTGATGCACATGTGTGCAGTCCTGTTTAGAGAGTGCTTTTCTCTCTCTCTCTCTCTTTTACCATTTCTGCAGGCATTGATTGCATATGGCTGCTTGTCTTGTTTGTCACTCACTTTATTGCCTGCTGCTGAAGTCTAGGGAAAAACAGCCGTGTCCTTCGACAAGGTCCCACACAATACAGATAGGAAGACAGCCACATCTCTGTATTTACAGAACACTGATTATATGATGGTTGTGCTAGTATGCTGCAGTTTGTTTGATATTTGAGTGAAGTGGCAGCTGTGCCTTTCTTCATGTCCTCAAAATATTTTATAAAAATGTGGTTTATAAATAAAATTTATAAAATTTTGATGAATAAAAAACAATAAATTATCTAATTTTATATATATATATATATATATATATATATATATATACATACATATATATATATATATACATTTTTATATATGTATAAATTAAGATTGCTTTTGTGTGGATATAAAGACAAATTACTTTAAAATTTATATTGTTGCATCTGTTACTGAGTGGGTCCATTGGAGGAGCATAATTAAATAATGTTATAATGTGTCTTTGTCGCAGTATGAGGATGTATACATAATATATATATATATATATATATATATATCTATATATATATATATATATATATATATATATATATTTATTACAAATAAAAAAAAAACTACTATTTTGAAATATTCTATATATATATATATATATATATATATAAAACAATATACAAAAATGCATGCTATCTGTTTCAGCAAACTGTTTCAAAGACTTCACTCATGTAAAAAATTTCACAACACTTTGAAAAAGGTCATGGATTGTGAGTAGACACTGGGGAAAGGCAGTCCTCCTAAGCATCATCTGTTGTGTCCATACTAGTGCTCCTTAATTGTTTTGGCCACAGTCCAGTGCTGGAGCTCTCTTTAATTTAGCTCAAATTTTCCAATAGAAGCACAGATTGACAGTTTAACTTAGCCACGGATCTCTGCCGCATCCCGGGCCTGATGCAAAATGAAAGTCATTGCCTTCATCTGGGCTGGGCGGTGCATCTCCTACCAGCCGGTTACATCAAGATAATCGCTTGTGAAAGAACGAGATTAGTTCTCTTTGTGAGAAATCTGATTGTGTGGATTGAATCTGATTGTGTGAATTGGATGATGGTATAACAAGCATGACCTTGTTCTCTGCCTGCAGAGTAAATAATTAGGGCCTGCATATGGACAGTATTACCCAGCTCAGAAGTGACAGCCTCTAACAAGAGAAACTGAACTAATTGAACTTACTGTCTTCTTGCAGTGAACAAAATTGGAGTGACCTCCCCAAAAGCAAAGAAAGATCCTCATCAGAGTCCTCATTAAAAAAAAAAAAAAAAAAAACGAAACATACTTATGACTTACGAAATTAATATACTGGTGGCCTAACAAAACACAGGACACCTGGACATTTGACACCACAGGGCATGTGATCATTATATGTTGACATATCTATAAATATCATAAGGTGCTGAGTAGTGGCAGTTGACTGATCACCTGATGCTTAACAAAAAACAAAAAATTAACAATTTCAAACTTAAAACTTATTGGCTGGTGCACAACAACTTACAGGAGTTTGGGTCCAGTAGTTTGGATCCATTTGGAGGAACCAGTATGAAGAATTAATCAATAGATTTGTTAAAGTTTTCCATTAAACTTTTGAAATATATTCAGTTTTGTTTGGATGCATAGTTCTCTCCAAAAATTAAAGGTTCCATAAAGCGGATTTTTGAGAATGTACAGTCCTTAGTGAAAAAAAATAAAAAATTAAAATACCTTTATTTCATACTAAGTAAGTTCAGACATTAACTTTTTTTTTTCTGGCATGTTGCTCGAGACTTACTAAAATTATAATCAAACTTTATTTGGAGTACTACTTATGCACAATATTAAGTCTAAAATCTGTTTTAATGTCACTATTGATGAGGATTGTATGATCTTTGAATAATATCAGTCTTTAAATGCAAGATATTTAAAATGTACATAAAGAATACTTGCAATAGTTCCCCTAAATCACAATCAAATATACTTCAGTATATCTTTAGTCGGAGACTAAGACTTTATATCTTTAAAGTGCATTAAGTACAAAGTTAGTCATTCCAATTTAGCAGAAGTTAAGTATATCAGTTCAGCATACTAAAAGTACAATTGAAGGTATTTTATTAAGTATATAAATATCTTAATGTATTTGTAGTATACTTTTAAAGAAATAAATGCATTTCAAATAAGTTTTTTTACTAGGGGTAGCAAGTAAAATGGCATATTCTGTTGTCTTTTTGTGATGTCTTAATAACATGCATTTTTTTTCTTCCTTTGAGCAGAAATAAAGTCTGATTACAAAGTCCACACGTTTGTTTGGTCATACAGTCTTTTTTTGACTAAGTAGGTGGTTCTTGGCCATGATAAGAAAAAGTCTTGTCAAGAGTTTGGATTATGTGTGGGATGGCTGGAACTTTACATGGATATTATTTTACAGTAACAACATTCTACAAAGAAATATAAAAACCCTCCTATCCTAAAAAGCAAAGAAACAAATGTCATTAAATATGCCCATTGACACGGAATGGCAGAGGAAAAAGCAACATTTCCACAGCAAAGAGCAACCTTATCCAATTTGTTTCTCTCCTGTGCTGGCTCTTTTTAAAGCTCCCTCTAGAAAACGAAGAAAGAAGCCTGATGGTCTTCGACAGGCTCCAAGCAGAGCCATTAAAGAGCCTGATGGAGACGGCGGCAGTAATTGTCACATGGGAGGAAAGAAAGGTAGCCACTACGCAGGCTTTTAAATGAGCTGATTGCATCTCTTTGGCTGCCAAAATTGAAATGACTACCCTCAACGTCGCAACTCTATTTTCACAGGCTACGCTCAGTTATTACATGGCCTGCAATGGGAAAGTGGGAGAGGGGATAGGCCAGAGTGCCTTTGTTCACCGCAGCACTGCAGTCTCTCACGTTTTTAGCGCTCCCAGCAGTGCGGTGCTTTTAAAGAAGAGCCTAGGGAAATGAGTTATCTCCACTCTACACGTAGGGAAAACCCTGCCATTAATCTTTAATTAAGGCTGTTACAATGGAGAGGGAAACTGCAGTAATAGGAGAGAGAGAGCAAAGGGGTCTGCTATAACAACAGGAGACAGACCGTGCATGAGTACATTAGTATGAGCTCATTCAACCATCATCAAAAACACGTCCTCTCATCATCTAACAGACTTTGAAGAGGACCCATGCCACTTCAGCAAATACCAGGATAATTCCACTATTTTTATACAGCATATTGAACTTTCCTAAATATTGATGTATTTCAAGGTTGCATCTGTAATGGATGTATACTATTTCCATGATAGTGGGGGGAATCTGTGTTTGCTTATTGTTTACACCCTCATGGGAAGAACATGGATTATTTTCTTGCCTAATGGCTCATTGCTAGCAAATTGATCCTTAACACTTTCTATCATGGCCTAGAGTTGTATGTAACACATTACATTCACATTTTAAGCCAAACTGTACAAATAAAAATACCTCAAAGTAAAATTATGAGGCAACTCACTGCGCAGAGTTTGCTCAACAAAGGGCAAATAAGTTGACACTCTCCATAATGACAAGTTTACAAGTTTGGTTAACAAAAAAAGCAATGTATTCTGTAAAAAAAAAAAAAAAAAAGAAAAGAAAAAAATCATAGCA
The DNA here is from genome assembly GCF_018340385.1 of Cyprinus carpio. Taxonomy (NCBI): domain Eukaryota; kingdom Metazoa; phylum Chordata; class Actinopteri; order Cypriniformes; family Cyprinidae; genus Cyprinus; species Cyprinus carpio. Next base: position 19,025,683 of record NC_056614.1, on the reverse strand, counting down.
ACTTATGTTTTCTCATTACTTTAACTCATCAAATTAATTATAAAAACATTAAGTTAATGTAAAACTCAAAATGTTTGGCTCAGGAACTTTTAAGCTTAACACATTAATTTCTAAAAAAAAAAAAATGCAATACTTCTTAAATACTGGACTAACTTAAAAGCCTGAAAACACCAAAAAAATTACCAAAAGAAACAATATCATTAGTGACATTAACCATACATTTTAAAAGCAAAATAACATCAGAAACATGAAGTAGAGCTAAAATACCCAATAATTCTAAGTACCAATTATGTATACATCCTCATACTGCGACAAAGACACATTATAACATTATTTAATTATGCTCCTCCAATGGACCCACTCAGTAACAGATGCAGCACTATAAATTTTAAAGTAATTTGTCTTTACATCCACACAAAAGCAATCTTAAAACTTCTACTTCAAAGACATTCATATTGAAGTTTCCCTATGAAATTCACTAAATGGACAATCCAGGTCTTTTGCAAAAAACACATGATTTACTGGTTAATATAGCAGTTGTATTTATGACATCTATGGAAAATATAAATTTTTTAGTATTTACCTTACATTAATGCATTTACTATTAAATATGAAAATATCAAACCGCAAATCGTCCATCGAAGGTTAGCTGTGAATGTGGCAATTTTAAATGGCGTCCACAGTACTGAGCATCAGCAAAATGAGCATATACTTCACAGTCACTTCTACAGTAACTCCCAAACTTGACATCAAAGGTCAATTGACCTTTAAAGCAGATGCATTTAAATGTCTCCACACACTTAAACAAAGGTTTTTTGTGTCATTTTAGGTTCAACCAAGGTTTTTGATGTTACAATGGTAGCATTTTAGATCAAACACTAGTACATACAATATATGGATACCAAAGAATGCAAGGTTTTCCTTTTTTAGGTGTCCATATGCAATCAGTTCAACGATCACGTATCTTCTCACTCCGTCTCGTGTCTCTCTCTGGCACCGGCAGCAGAGGGATCTATCAACTGCTGCAGAGTGATGGGCACCATCAGTTTCATAAAGCTGCTCCATTGAGGGAGAGTGTCATCAGACAGTAGTTAATACTTATGAAACTTTAATGGTTTACTGATGAAAGCTGCGTAGAGGAGCAGCCAGGAGCCCAGAGCAACACTCCGAGGGGACCAGCAGGATAAATGAGACTAATTATTGGATGAGGGTAGATCCGGTTCCAGCGCCTCTAGCATGATATGTGACAGCAGCTGAGAAGAGCCAGATGTGGGTCTCTACCTTGGTGCATTGCAGTGATGGGATATTAAACCACGTAGCCCAGGGGACAGTAAGCATAGCCAGAAATGGTCCATTCCAACACCTGTGGCATTGTGTCTCTGGGCCCACAGATAAACACCTGCTTATCAGTGTAAGGAGTGTGCTAACCAGCTAACGACTGCCATGAGACGGATCCTTTGTTCTTATCGGACAGGGACTACAGCTCTAGTTTTACTCAGGGTTTATCCCCCCCCCCCCCCCTCAGATTGATCTAAACCACTTGCATCCATGCTGTCATTGACTCAGGATTGTCTGTAAAAATGGCACAGCTCTGTTGCAGGGCTTGGTCAGTGATACATAAAAATGTAATGCTGCAGCTGAATCTTAAAGTGATAGTTCACTCCAAGAAAGAACATTCTGTTATTTACCCTCATGTCAATCCAAACTTTCTTTGTGGAACACAGTATTTTGGGGGGAAAATGTTTTTGTGTTTGCAGAAGAAAGAACAGGTTGTTCTTTGTGACTTAAATGATTACAGAATTGTTATTTTGGGGGGTTAACTACACCTTTAGATGTTATTCTGAGGCAAACTAAAGGGGAAACACTTTAGGAGTTTTGTTGTTGTCATCTGAATGGTTGAATTCTACCGGATTTCCAGGTGAAAGCAAAGCTGTCATCAACTGTACATTTTATGCCCCTAAACATGTTGAACAAAATCAACTGTAACTGGCTGCTTTAAAGGTCAGTCAGAAGGCCTCTTTGGTGGTCCTTGGCCAATGAAAGCTGTGATAGAGTCCATACTTTCTGCTGTTAGTCTTAAATTCTGGCTAGATGAGACTATTATTCCTTTAATATTTATTTTAGTATACCACACCTTTATGATGTTTTCTGCCCCAGAATTCAAAAGTCACAGTGAAGCTGAAGTCAGAGATATTTTCTTATTGTGACATGCATCCAAGTGTAACGGATTATCAAAAAAGAAAAACAAATACTTGAAATTTGTTCTATGCAGAACCAAGGTTTTGAGATTTGAACATTGCACTCAAGAGCGGAGTATGAATGCAAACTTGCAGGGGTGAAGTTCAAGCAGAATAAATGTTTGGAGACGTCCTGCATGTGTCACCAGAAAGGGGTCCAAATTTGATTAAACATTACAAGGTCAAAACATTATAAAAAAATAAATATATGCATGAATGAACTGTTCACAATAACATCTATAACATGCATTTGTGTATTTTCATTTCATGCCAACTTTAACTGTTCTGAAAGACCTAGATATTATTATAATTTCTTCAGGTTTATGTAGCACGTTTGTTCTTTAAAACAGGAGTGCAGAGGTGGTTTGACAGAACGTGGCCCTTCTGTCTCAGCGACTGTTTGTTTCACAATGACACACCCACCCCCAAACACATCAACACACAGATCACATCCTTGTCATCGCAGCTTCCCCGTGAGCGTGAGAGTGTCTAATCGCAAAGGGACCTTAGATCAGTGGCCGTCAGACAGTCGCTGGCTTATTACAAGCCATTCATCACCCACATCTCTGTTTTGAGCTCCTCTGCTCCTTGGGGAACAGATTTTTATGGCCCTTTGTTTACCCATCAATTTGTTCATGCTTTTCTTTTCCATCCTCTTCATCATGTCTTTCTCTGACATCCACATCACTAGGCCCTTAAACCATTCAAAAACCCGTATACATGCCAGCAACTTCCTTTGTTGCTTTTGGATGTTGCACCACAAAACAGATCAAATACAATTACAATCATGCCTTGATTGCTGTTAAAGGGGCAGAATAACTGTTAAGTGTAGAATTCTTTTACAGACAAGCTATATAAAAGTTTATGGCTAGCACATTTAATTTTTAGGATATGATAGTGTTTATTTAATTGCTAGTAATGTAAGCTCTGATTTACTGCAGCTGCCATTCTAATAAATAGCTTAAAATATTCACAGATTGGTGGTAATTCAAGCCACTGGAGAGATGTGAGGTGTTGGGTTCAATAAAAACACATAATTCACACGTTTCAACATATTTGTTTTCCTCCACACTTTTAAAGTTTTATCTAAGGGTAATATTTTAAAAATTCCTGGGTGGCAACCAAAAATAAACATTTTTACTTGGAAATGTTTTCAATGCGGCAAAACTGTTTAACACTCTTTTTGTTGTCAATCATGGTTTTATTTTGTAGCATATTACATAAAACCATCTAAAACTTCTATTAAGGCAATTGCAGTAACACACTTAGGACTTGTGTAATGTTTCCATGCATTTATTTCACTGGAACGTTTGGTTATCTATGTCTGGCAACCTTGCAAAGTTACTGTCCTCCTTATAGCTCAATCACAAATGTTTAGGTGATGTGACGTACATGCTTTTATAATCCCTAAAGGGGTCAACTATTTAAAGCTTTTATTAGCTCTTCTACTTAAACATCCCTGAGGCAAATGTGGTATTATTTCTATCTTAAAGCGATATATTTATCTTTCAGGCTAAAGTTCTGCCGAAGAGATGCCTTTTGTTGCAAATTCAACCCCCATGCTGTCACATTAACAGTGTAATATTAATGTTCTGATAAATCTATAGTTTCACTGTAGTGCTCTGGGGCTTAATCAGCTTGCAGTTTGAGACAGATCGAAGTGGAATTACTTTTGTATGAAACTCAGCTGAACTTTTTGAGTAAAAAACAATCGATTGGTTCCCACTCCCTGCCTATTATCTTCTGCCTGCCTCTCTTAAGGTATTAACATCTATAATGATTTTTCCTGGGAATCAGATGGTGTGAGAGATCCTGAGCATGGCGGATCATTTGGGAATAGGATAAGAGAAGCCTCTCCGCCTCAGATTCACATCATCTGATTGTATGGTTTGCAACCTTATTTACGCAGACCGGCTGCCATGGAAACCTCGAATCGATTGGGTGATGCTCCGCGCGGGGCCAGGAGTTATTATGGCATATTGGTTTTTCTGGACCATTCTGACACCTTTTAAAATGCACATTAGCTACGGTTTCCCACATATCTCGCCTGCCATATGGACTCACCTCAGCATTTGTTCCACTCCACTTTGAAGGGCAGTGCTGCTGTGGCCTCAGCATTCTCTACCTGTGCTGAAAATGCTGAAATTGCTGGGTCTGCAATAAAAAGGTCTTTCTAGTACACTCTGCATATGTGTGTTTGCCTAATGAATGTAATGATCTTTTGAGATACAGTTGTTGAGATATACATAATTATTATGAGTGCTTCCTGTACATGTTAATGTTACCTATGAGTATGCATCGACTGTAATGCATATATACACTCTATGAAATATTGCAAGGTTTAGTATTACTCTTGCTCTACTGTATGGAAAGATGAATGATAAGGAAGACAATTGTAATATTATCCTTCATAAAGCACAGATTATTGCAAATTTACCTGCCATCCTTTAGTACAAGAAACATTTGTATGTTTCAAAGGTAACTGTAATGTAACAGTACTGTACTGTAACAGTACAAAAGGCTCAAAAAGGGAATGATTCACTCATAACTTGAAATGTATTACAAGAAATCAAAATTACAATTCACAAGCATCCAACAATATCAGACACTGAAAAAAATAAATAAATAATTAAGCAAAAATATTTTCATACATCAATTCTTTGCTCAAATATTCTCTTAAAACAAAACACTCCTTTTTCAGGCAGAAAGAGAATTTTACAAATCATCTGCTAAATAAATTTCATCACTTTGATTTATTTGTGCTTGAAGAAGTTAAGTGTGTTACAGTTGCCTGAAGTCTCTTCTACTGTACCCATCATTTATCATGGTAAAATTAATTATATTAAACAAAGAAGGAATTTGCTAAGTGCTGTAAAAACTATTTTCAGTTTAGCTTTCATTTTTTCTTTCAAAAACCTTTGTGTAAAATACATTGTAGTACTTGATCAAAATGAGAAAGCGAAAAGTAATAACATTTGTGAAATCTCAATGAAATGTGCATTACTTATTGAGAGCCGGCTTCACTGGTAGGGTGCTCCACAGTAGCTTTATATAAGAGTTAGTGTCTTTTTTCAGAGCCTACACCTTTTCAGAAATCCTTTAATTTTTTTTTCTTTTTTTTGGGGGGGTGGGGGGTGGGGGGGGTGGATTACTGCAGAAGAATGAGTATATATAACACAAACACAATATGAAATCAATATAACCATGAACTGGACACGCTGAACAACAATTAATGCAACAATAAAGGCAGAACAGGGGAAAACTAGGAAACATACTTAAATCAATATTACCATGAACTGCACAGGCCTAATAATTTTCAACGCTATAGGCAAGGGCTGAATAAGGACAATTAGGAGATTCATTTTAGTCTTATAACTCACTTTGTAGAAAAATAAACAATGCCAGAATTGTAATTTACCTCAACTTTGGTTTGTCAACATTTCATGGTCTCAGCTGTCAGAAATGTAAATGTTTACAGTCACATCACTTTGCTGTACTTCATGTTGAACTGTCAAAATCTGTCAATTTTTACAAATATATAGCATTATAGAGTAATATACTGTAGTAGGTTAAATGTATTTTTGTGAAATGTTCCACTTACAGTAATAGATTAAGTTGAGAAAAAATTAAAATATGCACAATCAAAACAGGACTGAGACATTTTATAACGAAGGCTAATAAACCAGCACATACCTGTCAAATACCTGAGCTCTGGTGAATATTTCCAGCTCCATTAGGGATTTTAGTCCAAACTGTTTACCTTAAAGGGTTAATGGATTACTTAACTTTTATATACAGGTCCTTCTCAAAAAATTAGCATATTGTGATAAAAGTTCATTATTTTCCATAATGTAATGATTAAAATTAAACTTTCATATATTTTAGATTCATTGCACACCAACTGAAATATTTCAGGTCTTTTATTGTTTTAATACTGATGATTTTGGCATACAGCTCATGAAAACCCAAAATTCCTATCTCAAAAAATTAGCATATTTCATCCGACCAATAAAAGAAAAGTGTTTTTAATACAAAAAAAAGTCAACCTTCAAATAATTATGTTCAGTTATGCACTCAATACTTGGTCGTGAATCCTTTTGCAGAAATGACTGCTTCAATGCGGTGTGGCATGGAGGCAATTAGCCTGTGGCACTGCTGAGGTGTTATGGAGGCCCAGGATGCTTCGATAGCAGCCTTAAGCTCATCCAGAGTGTTGGGTCTTGCGTCTCTCAACTTTCTCTTCGCAATATCCCACAGATTCTCTATGGGGTTCAGGTCAGGAGAGTTGGCAGGCCAATTGAGCACAGCAATACCATGGTCAGTAAACCATTTACCAGTGGTTTTTGGCACTGTGAGCAGGTGCCAGGTCGTGCTGAAAAAATTAAATCTTCATCTCCATAAAGCTTTTCAGCAGATGGAAGCATGAAGTGCTCCAAAATCTCCTGATAGCTAGCCGCATTGACCCTGGCCTTGATAAAACACAGTGGACCAACACCAGCAGCGTGACCATGGCACCCCCAGACCATCACTGACTGTGGGTACTTGACACTGGACTTCAGGCATTTTGGCATTTCCTTCTCCCCAGTCTTCCTCCAGACTCTGGCACCTTGATTTCCGAATGACATGCAAAATTTGCTTTCATCCAAAAAAAAGTACTTTGGACCACTGAGCAACAGTCCAGTGCTGCTTCTCTGTAGCCCAGGTCAGGCGCTTCTGCCGCTGTTTCTGGTTCAAAAGCACACGCCTGTGCACGGTGGCTCTGGATGTTTCTACTCCAGACTCAGTCCACTGCTTCCGCAGGTCCCCCAAGGTCTGGAATCGGTCCTTCTCCACAATCTTCCTCAGGGTCCGGTCACCTCTTCTCGTAGTGCAGCGTTTTTTGCCACACTTTTTCCTTCCCACAGACTTCCCACTGAGGTGCCTTGATACAGCACTCTGGGAACAGCCTATTCGTTCAGAAATTTCTTTCTGTGTCTTACCCTCTCGCTTGAGGGTGTCAATGATGGCCTTCTGGACAGCAGTCAGGTCGGCAGTCTTACCCATGATTGCGGTTTTGAGTAATGAACCAGGCTGGGAGTTTTTAAAAGCCTCAGGAATCTTTTGCAGGTGTTTAGAGTTAATTAGTTGATTCAGATGATTAGGTTAATAGCTCGTTTAGAGAACCTTTTCATGATATGCTAATTTTTTGAGATAGGAATTTTGGGTTTTCATGAGCTGTATGCCAAAATCATCAGTATTAAAACAATAAAAAATGCTGAAATATTTCAGTTGGTGTGCAATGAATCTAAAATATATGAAAGTTTAATTTTATCATTACATTATGGAAAATAATGAACTTTTATCACAATATGCTAATGCCATATAGATATCCTAAAAACTTAACAAGTTTTGCCTATCTGGTCAAACACTTTCAAATGGTTTAGTCCATTCATCCGCAAAGCCAGAGGACGCTCTTGATCTGTCATGACCAATGAAGAAGTTAGATAAGACACCATTTTCGGACATTGGTCCTCTGACTCCGAGTGCAATATATGAGTAGCAGCATGTTTTAATTCAGAGATAACATTAAAGTGCCCCCCCCTTTTTTTTTACAAGCCAGAGACTTTCTGACTGGTGAAACAGAAATGATTTAAGCCAATGAATAGAAAAAAAAAACGTGTTCTTCAAGTGATCTCAGATGTTTATTTATTTATCACAAAAAATAATGTATATTTCTATAAGGGTAATGACTCTATTGACTTTATTGATTGTAAGATCAGGAAAATAAGTTTAAAATATAAAAATATTAAAGTGAGTTTTGAATAGAAGAAAAATGCCTACTTTTAATATCACAGACTATACTGTATTTTCTTCTACCTTATGTAGTTTTTTCATGGTTCTTGAAAATGTCAAGCAACCCATAAATGTTGGCATCTGTCAAATTTGTTTATGTCAAAAGCAGATATGAAAATATTTTCCCCTTTTTAAAAAAAAAGATGTGTCAGGTTATCCATGCACAATTACATTGTCAGTTGCATTATATTATTTGAATTTATCATAGCTTTTTTTCCACTTTCCCCCAAACAGACCTGCAACCCAATTTCTGCAATCCACCAGTTAAGGATTTCATCAAAAACACAATCTGAAATTTATAAGCAAATGTGTTGCAAAATCATTGACACTCATCATAAGAGCAGCACTTCAAGATTTACTCGGAGGGAAAAGACAGCAATTGCACAGCCTTGAGGAAATATTTGTTATACTGTGGCAATGTGTGTAAAATTTATATATGATTATGTTTTTTTAACTCGTGCAACAACCAGAATCATTTTAAGAGAAAACCATATATTGTTTGTTTCTACAAAATACTCTAAGCTGAAGTAATACATTGTGCAGTAGAAACAGAAAATCCAGCCAAAATAGCCTAAGCACTGTAAATTCATTATGAATGTATTAACATGACACAAAGCATATGAATAAACAAATAAATAATGCATGAGGCAGCTACTGCTTTGGGCCACGGTTTGATAGAATCCACTGACATCTGTGATCATTTCAAGACTCTAAAATTACTTTATATACTTTATCACACAAGCTTATGTTTATTTCCACAGCAGTGAGGAATTTCTGAATAGGGTGGCTTATTTGAACTTGTTTTCACCCATATACACACAAAAGCAGGCCTAAGAACTTATAAGTCAGGGAATATTCAAGTGGATCCATGCTGTCTAATACTGTGCATCCAGCCAGTTTACTGCAGGAGAGATGTGTGCATCTGCATGCAAATGTATTTAGACCTCTACTAAAAAGTATTTTGTTTTCCCAAAAGTGTTTTACTTTACAATCACTGGATTTCCAATGATGAAATGGCATTCATTTTTGTCAACTCAGCACTTGAGTCAATGTATATTTAGGTACAATATACAAGGCAAACAGTTCTAATGATAAATGTAAAAAAATATATGTAATTTTACAATATAGTTACAGTACCATGTGACAAACAGTGTGGGAGAAATACAACAGAACTCTACATCATAACACATTCTCTTCACCTATGCAGCACAATACGTGAGATGTCCATTGCTGTAAATGTAGTATTAGTACAGTAAAATTACAAATCAAGTACAGTACAATGCCAGTCAAGTTCAGAGTAGACACTTGAAAACAAGTCATAAAGCCTAAAACCGACAGGCGTACTAACACTGCGGCATTCTTTCTTAGCTCATGCATGAACAATTATTTAGTCAGTTGATTTCATTAGGAAGACAAAACCTTCCAATATTTTAATTTGTAACATTTTATTAAACACCCAGCCCTAAAATTTAGCTGGCTGTTTGAAAAAAGGACCTGTGCTTTGCTCACAAGAAAGCATTACAAAACTATCGAAAACATACTGTGACATTAAATAGCCATAGAAGTCTGAAATGCATCCAAAAGACCATTCACAAATACAATTGGGCAAGAGGTATTCACTTCAAATAAACTGGAGAAAAAAAAAACTGACAAGGAAACATTTCTAGCCTGAGAAATAGTGCTAGTAATGGCTTCTTGATAACTATGGCAAAGTTAACTTTTGACATATGTCGGTGTAAAGCATCTTTTAATGCACTGTCAATTTTGTATCTTGGGTGTTGGCAAAGACAACTGCAAAAATCATGCAATGTGCAGGTTATTTTTTTGGTACTATGAACTACTACACACGTATAAACTGCAGTGTGATAACATGAAGACCAAAGAAAATGAGTTGTTTTCAATGGAAAAAAATGTCTTGTCTTATAATAAAGAGAGAAAAACAGGAGATAAACACTTTCTGCAACATTACAGAGTCATGTAAACAGTTGTCTTATTATTGCATTTTTCGTGTGACAGAGTAATTAGATGTTTGTGAAACCAAGTTTTAATGTCTCTCAAAACATCTTGTGACAAAGTCATTTGGGTAAACAAAGAGTAAACAAATACAAATAGTGACAGATATGGTCTACACTCACACAAAGACACAAAACTGCATTTAGATGTAGCGGCCAACAATTCCAGCCAGGGGTTTGCTGTGAGAATGGTCTGCACTAGGGTGGTTGTTGCTGGTGTAATTTTATGGGGGAATGAGCCAAACAAAATCCAATTTACCCTGGTAAAATTGCGCTGAGCAAAAAATAGGAGGAAAATATTGAAAAGGGGAAGGAGGTTTACCTCATTTGTCACTGTACTGTCCAATCACAACACTTCAGAAGATGGGCGAATAGCCACACTGTTCCAGTCCATGCCTGAAGAAATGCACAAACAAAACAGAACTACACTAAAGAGACCCTATTGGCCCAAGGTTGATTGAATAACCTTTTTTGTTATCGTTCAGTGGGGAGATAGTATAAAATGTTGAGTAGATTCATGCCACAATACATTGTATATTCAAGGCAATATTGACCCTGTGTTGGTGGAAAGGAGAGCAGGATAAGCAAATATTTAGAGGTATAGAAGAAAAGAGTAAAAAAAAAAAAAAAAATAACTTAACCGAAATGAAGTGCTTACAATTCAGCTTTAAGCAACATTTTAATGACTATAATAGAATATATCTGTCTGTTAAAATATGGAAAATAGCTTAACTGTGAAAAATTTCTTAAAACATATATAAACATTTTTTAAAAACAGGACACATTTACTTAAAAGCAAAATTATGCAAGATATTAAGAGTTGTTTTTCAGGAACTTTTTGATGCAAGATTATTTTTCTTACTTCACTGGCAAATTTTTCTTTTTTTTTCTTTTTAAGCACAAACCTAACCAGACCTCTGCTTCAAGCAAGAAAAACTTTTAATATTTGTGTTTGTGTGTGTGTGTGTGTGTGTGTGTGTGTGTGTGTGTGTGTGTGTATAGTTTCACGCATAAATGGGTCTGGGTTGAATATAAAGGGCAAAAAAAAAAAAAACATATATATGTCTATTTTATATATTTTTTTGCCCTCTATATTCATTTTTTTGCAGGGTACACCCCAAACAAAAGAAAAAAAAAACAATCTACCCAGATCATATTCTTTTTTTTTTTTTTTTTTTTTTTGCTGAGGAGTACACATTATGTAGTAATAATGGAAAAAGAGGGTACACATATTTGTACTCTAAATGTCTTTATATATTAAAAAAAAATTATTGTCTGAATCGTTTATGTCAAAATTAGCTGAAATGCCTCAGATGTGTGAAATCTTGTACTGCGTTTAAATTAGTCTGAATAAATGAATAAATCTGAATAAATAAAGATTTCTCAGGTGAATAAATAATTTAGAAATTGCAGAAATAAATAAATAGATAAATAAGCAGATACTTGTGCCTTTAGCTACAGTTGAAAAAAGTTCTCATTGACTGGCACCTTGTGTAGTCCAGAGGCTTATGCTTCTAATGATAAGCCATTCCTTCTGACTTGCCGTTACCACAATGCGAACACACTCAATATCAAACGCTATCTTGTGGTCCACATCATGAACCTCAATGTTTCCATTTTTAAACTCCCCTAAAGTTATATAGGTGGAGCACTGCCTTCCCTTTTTGGTTCCTACTAATTTCTCCCCCACTTCTAGAGCTCCGTGATGCAAAATATCATTCTGCCGATCATCCGTTCCCGTGATGATCTTGATTTTGCTGATTTTTGTTGCCTTGTTGAACACTATTACATAAAAGTCCCCGGTGGATGGGGCCTTGCCCCAAAAGTACTCATCCACGCTACTGTAAGCTTTGGCAGCATCGTAGCTTTCAAATACATTTATGTTTGTATACAAACTGGCAGGTGGGTTGTCTGGGATATCAAGGGAGTCTTCCTCAAAGTCATCATCCTTGAGTTTATTTTCTGCCCCCTTATAGGAGGAATAGTAGCCCATGTGTTGGAAAAGGGAAGGCTTGAAGCGAATCGCATCCTTCTGGGCCAGTAGGCCTCGGAAATGGATAAGAAGCCAATCGCAAGGCATCTCCTGATAGAACATGAGCAGAAAATGGGCAAGTCTAGGAAGGTCTCGCGAGTGGTACAGCTTCCCTATGTAGCCCAGCTTGGAGAATTCCAGCATCACCCAATATGATCCCTCCCTAGATGCCACCACTTTCTTCAGGGCAGTAAGGAAGTTTCGAGAACAGCGCACATCATCCTCCAACATCATGTAGAAGTCTGACAGGTTGGTGCAGAAGTTGAGCAGGAACGCGTAATCTACATTCTGTTTGGAACGGAAGCGTACTCTATCCTCTGGATCATTGTAATTTCTCTTCAGCCCATCCAGGGATGGGTAGTACTCCTCAGGTGCATGGATAACTAGCAGCCGTCCTGCAATGATATGGTGGCCGAACTTCCTTGAGATTTCCTGAACTAGGCTCTCACACCATGCCAGGTCGAAGTCTGCCAAGTGGACAACCACGACGATCTCTTTGAGCTCCTCGTAGCTTGATTGGTCAAAAATGGACTTGATGGTTTCCAGCAGGTAGTTTCCTCGTTTTCTTTTCACAGACGACAATCCAATGGTAAGATACTCTGCAAAAGAACATGAAAAATCATGGAGTATGAGAATGTATGCCTTGACCTGACCTGACACCTTGTCTACACTGTGTATCTTATTTTTTCTTATTTATGCATAAATCTCACTAGACCTTATTAAATGTAAGCTCAAAGCAAGAACAAGCTATGTGCTAATTCAATAAAAGTATTAATTTTGTTTAGGAAGTAAAGTGATCTAATTTTATGGATGTTCAACTTTTTTACTTTTTACATTTTTTTTTGACATTATGAAAAGCATTTTTAAAGAGATCTACACGTGTGGGGCCTCATTTATTGAACTTAGAGTGTGTGCATGCTTAAATCCACATGAACGCTCATTTGTAAAAACTGCCTTTGACATGGAAAAGTGCTTAGCATCACATCAGGGTCTGAGCAGACATACACACTTTTCTCTTCAGAGTACTGCAGGTTTTTGAAAATGTAAGCTATTTTTGCAGCCCGCTGTTTGGACGATGACTGGTGATATTTTTATGTTAATGACATTAATTAGGAGTCGTTTACAAGGCAGAGAGCTGAAAAAATTCAGTTGCGTGCAAGTTCAAGATTATTTGCGATTCATAGATTTCACATCTGAAAGAGGGGTGTACGTGTGTTTTCTGTGCATACGTTCATTCTATGAATCACACATACAGATTTGAGAGATGACTGTAAGATCAAATTTAGAATGGTTTCTGCACAACATTTTATAAATGAGGCCTATAATCTAGCAATTCGAATTGTGCATTTATTTAATTTTTGTCTTCTGTATGTATAGAGGTATATGTGTGGATCTGTGTTTGTGTGTGTGTGTGTGTGTGTGCCTATACATACACATACAGAAGAAGGCAAATAAATAAATAAATGCGCAACTCAAAATGCTAGATCACAGATAATAGAATCGTGCAGTTTTGCATTGATTTGAACATATTTTTTTTTTTTACTTATTTGTTTAGAATTTGTTAAACCATGTGTGTACTGATAATACTAATGTGTACAAAGCAAAGCGATCTTACTCTTCCGAGGTAAAGGTGTTCCAGCGAGGTACCGATAAGTCACATTGATCATTCCAGAAAAATTGGTGATATCTTTAAAGGTATGAACATATCGCTCTGAGTTCAGCGGATGCATTGAGGTTTCTCGTAACTGACGTTTGTCTTCCTCCTGAAACACATGACATCCAAGACAGACAGAAGTCTAAAGTAAGTCAAAGTTTTTCACAGCATTCCTAAAGCTAGAAAGAGTCTCCAGAATATATAGACATGAAATGCTTAGACTCCTTTAAGTGCTGCAGGTTATTATTTTTAGATTTGGCAATATTCTTGCACACTCTTGTATAATCTCATAAAATGTAAATGATGGCCTTTGAATAATTAATTGTACACACAATATTACTCACTAAACTTTTTAAATAAATTATCTTGTATTAAATGATGGCATCATTGCTATACTTCAATGTCTTTTACCACACATGAACTGTTCAAACTTTAAATTTTTTTTTGCTGGCTATAAAAGTGTTTGTGTTTCAATTAAATGGGGGTTATTTAGAAAAGTCACTTAGTCAAAATGGGTACAACTTTTGAATAATTCAACAGACAAACACACGCGACATGTTATGATCACAAAGTTTTGATCATAAAGTTGGCCTCATGAATAATAAATGTGTCTCTTGCTTTTGGACTGCCTCTACATCATCAAATTTTAAATAGGCTGCAGCATGAGTTCTGATAATTATACATGCACAGCACAGCACCGGCAGTCTTACACGCAACATTTGGTAATTAAAGCATATAAACAAAATAACTTTTCAGCACAAGGATAATTAATGCTAAATCACATGCAACAACAGTAGTCAAGTTGTTGTGAAGCCCACTATTGTCTTGTTATCTGCTCCACTGATGTTGTAAATTAATTGACCTCTGTAATTTACCTGCTGGATTTTAACAGGTAAACAAACTTACCAGCACATAGCCATCCTCGATGTAGAGGTTTATGAAAAGCAGGAAGGTAATGAGAGCCACCAGAAAAGGAATGGTGGAACGTTTCCGGAAACACCTCATCTTGTCCAAGTACTTCAACACCAGTCTCATGATGGAAACACTGCCGGTGTGATCTGATAGAAAACAAAGAGAAAATACTACATCAGGATGTAACAATGATATGCTAAATTTCAAAGATAAATGGCAAGAGCTGAAACACGGACTACAAATAGTCATTTTATTGTGCTTTTTGGAACTTGACAGTCATAATTGTCTCATATAAAGTAAAACAAAACCAAAAGGAAAAAGTAAAAGACAAAAAAATCAATCAATCAATCAATCAACCAACCAATCAATCAATCAATCACTGGGTTAAAAATAGGGAAATCAGGACCGTGCACCATTCAAAACTGAATTGAAAATGGTTTTGACATTCCAGTTAAATTCCTGAATTTTAATTGAATTTGAACTAAGGTATAAAATATGATGAAGAGATGAAATTTAGTATGAAATTTGAATTTAAGGAAGAAACACATGCAACGAAATGCATATAACAAATTTATTTATTTGTTTGATTTAATAGAAAAACTAAGTCAAATGCAAATTACAGGCTTGATAAACTGTGAAAGTATTAAAAGATTTTAAAAAGCCTTGAAGTCAGTCAGACAGACAGACGGACAGACAGATTGGATGATTGACAGCTTATCATATTTAATAAATGTTTTGTGGACAAGGCATTTCTCAGAATGCTGTGTTGATTGAATGCTGAATTTGCATAAACCTGATAAAAGAATAGTTCTTAAGTATCATTTTCTGGCTAAATCCACATCAAATAAGTATTTTTTTAAATAAAAATGTTTCTGTAAAAACTCTAACAGTGAAAATTAAGTGCAGCTCACTAAAATGATCATGTCCTTATTATTCAGGAAAAACTGCCACCAATTTCTGGCTGTGCAGCAATCAGAGAAGCACTTCTTTTTGTATATAAGACAGGGCATTCACTATAAGGTCACACTAAAAATAAGCAGCAGGCTTGTGTGCCTCTAAGCCCAGTAATTAACCCGACAACGATGTAGGTATAATACAGACTTCAGCTAAGGAACACGCTGTGAGGTTAATATCCCGACCTTGCTCACCAGGCATTAGCAAAGTATGCACTCTGTGCCTTTAAGTCCTTTTGTTTTGCCATTTTTGAGGTTTGTGCGTCAAGTACAAAGTATGGTTCTTAAGAGGCTATATTGAGAAATGGCATTTCAATTTCAGCTATCTTCATCTGGTGATACATAGTTGGAGTGACTGTCTTTGAAACAGAAGAAAAAACATTTCAGCTATGTGCATAAAATAGGCCCTAGGCGTTCTTTTATTTCTGACCTCAAATTACACGAGTAGTCCAAGAATAGAAAGAAGGACACAAGTGTTTTGGAAGGCTTGTGTGTATCAGCCTTTTTGATGGCTCTTGGAAAGCATCTTAGACCACTAATGGAATACAAAATAACTTTACAGCCGATTCCATGACCAGATGCTTATCGATTCTGCCTACCGCCAACCTGTTTCAACTGGGGATTGTCAAACCAATATTCTGTGAGCTCTTGCTTGTACTTAAAAAGCAGTGAACACATTGAGACCACACATGTGTGGTTTTATACAATATAGGGTACCATTTAAGGCTTTGGGGTCTTTTTTTAATGAAATTAACACATAATAAATATAGCAAGGATGCATTAAATTGATCAAAAGTGACATAAATAGACAGTAAACAGTAAATGCTACAAAAAATTTTTTTTGAGGGATCAAGTGACACAGAAGAGTAATTGCTGCTGAAAAATTCAGCTTTGTATCACAGGGAAAAATTACATTTTAAAATATATTCCAACAGAAACAGTTATTTTAATTTGTAGAAATATTTAACAATATACAATTCACTATATTTTGACAGATAAATAAATGCTGCTTTGGTGAGCTTATTTCATAAACATTTCATTTAAAAAATGTAAAATTAATGGTAGAGTACATCATATCTTTTTAATGCATTTTAAAAACATATTTCACAGCCTAATGACATTCTTGTCAAATAAACTTTTAATCAAGTCACAAGAAAACGCTATGCATTCGTACACAAAGACACACTGCATTCTTGGAATTTGTTGTACAAATACCTCCAATGCCAATACCAATGCACTTTTTATAATAGAACATTTAACCCTTCTTAAACCAAAGGATTATAAAACAACAGAATGTAGACAGAAAACTCATGTTGCCAAACTGATAGTTGTACTGCACATTTCATTTTCTTGGGCATTTAATTACACAAGTGGCTGGCTTTTAGATTTTCCAGTTCAAACCATTTTGCATTTTGATACATGCAGGTGGATTCATGTAATGTTAATGCAGCGTAATAGCAATGTTGGATTGATTCAGCCTGAAAACCTGCTTCATCCTCCACTGGCGGTGAAGTGAGGAGAACCAGAGCAGACCCATTACAGACCACTGATGGATTTGCAATACATCAAATGATACCTAATTCTAAAACTTTGGCTTGCAAACCAACTTGATGATCATAGAAATTTCTGATTTTAATTATTATTATTATTATTTTTGTTATGGATGGTTGTATGAATGCTAAAACTGAGTTAATAACTAATAGTAGCAGGAGGTGAATTAAAATGATAGTTGACGACCCCTCCCACCCCCTAAAAAAGAAAGACAATTACGTTAGCATTTACATACTTTCATGTCTTTTTTCTTCTTCTGCAGAACACAAATGACGATTTTTTGAAGAATGTTGAGTTTAAACAACTGAAGAGCCCATTGACTTTCATTAAAAAAAACAGCCTTTATTCAAAATCTTTTGTGTTCCACAAAAAATAAAGACAGTCATACATTAAGGTAAATGATGACAGAATAATTTCATTTTTGGTGAATTTTCCCTAATTTCATAAGCATACCTTGCACAACCATTTAAAGTCTTAGAGGATGAGAAAAATTAGGTAATATAAAAAGCAAGAAAGAAAATTAGATGAAAATGTTTTCTTGAACCAAGCAGACAGTTAGTTAAAATGGCATTATAAATGTTTCCAAATATCTTGTTGCAAAACTGGCTGCATTTCCCAGGTATTCTACCACCCCCTCAAATCTCCAAGTGTCCAAACACTTCAGATGCACCCTCAGGCTGAAAATAAAACATCCATTAGAAATGTATTAAGCTGAGCTGACATTATCCCTCCTTCTTTCATGGATGCAGAAAGTGGACCTTGTTGACATAAACAAAACAAAAAAATCAATTCTGAGCTCTGTAACCTAAAACTCCTCAAAAATGGCAGAAAAACAAAGATTTAATAATGACTGCATTTCTTCTCAGACTAAAGCCACAGATTTAGTTTGTAAAAGGCAAAACCACCAGCTCATCTGTTGCGTAATTACACCTGACAGGGTCTGATTCTGGAAGAGTTGAAATTACAGGCAGCTGCCAAGGATCGCGCTTTTGCAGAGGTCTCATTTGAGGGAGTGCTGACGTAAATAACCTGAGGTTCATTCCCACTTCCTGCCGCTCTATAGATCATCACCTCCCGGGGTGAGCAGCTCTTTTAGCAGTCAATATAAACTGGCCATTTAGAGCGGTACCGCCGTGCTAAATGTAGCGGCTCAATTAGAGAACGAGTGGAGTAATCCAAAGAGTTGATTTCATAAAAACAGGCAATCCAGATGGTCCCTCTGACTAACATCAGCTTGTTTGTGCATTACGCTGCGTTCGCTAATGCAAACTGCCACAGTTTTCCCAAACTCACAGGAAGTGTACTTATAAACACCCATTCATTTTAAAGTGAGAGCATTGTGCTGGCATCATTTCGAGCTGTGCATTTGCTGATATTTATCCACCGTTCTTATCTTTTCACTCTCCACTTGGTGACGGAGGGAGTGTCATTTCTCCCAGGGTGCCGTCTCTCTCTTTGCCTTGGTGACATGAAATAGAGAATAAACTTTAGAATGAGAAACAAGAAGCTCCCTGGTGAGAGGAAGGCAATTACAGTCATGTCTGATGTGCCCGCAAGACCCCATGAATAAGAAAAACAAATCAGTTTACAAAGTTGGAAATGGCTTAGAAAGATGTTTGAGGAAGGATGTCTAGTAGATTGTGAGACTGCTATGCAATTTTTGTTATGTAAATGCACTATGAGAGAATGTGGAATTAGAGAGCACTTGGTTTGATTTGGATTTAATACAAACACTCGCAGCATCTTGAGTATAAAGAGTGAACCTACAAGGCCATTTACATGAGGGTATTGTGGCTGTTTTACTGGTGTAAATCTGCAAGCGAGTGTTGTGTATTTTCCACAAGCCTGATCCTTTAAGGCCGAAATACAGGCACGTTTGAGCTCACTAATGTCCTAACAGCTCAGTTTTAAAGTAAATTAAGTCTCTAAAGCATCTTGTCACTGAATAATTCCTAATTCTTAAAAAGCAAGCCAAAACGCAGCTAAACCCTTTCAATTTCCCTGCCACACACAGCTCGAATGCTAAGCTAATGTTGAAATCATGAGCCACCCATATTCTTTAAAATCAAAACAGCTTCATAAAACCTCCCTCAGCTGTAGCTTTTATGCTACTTGGGACGCAGAGGCGTACCTTGCCTTAATGTAAAAACCTGCATAGAGGAGAGGGAAAAAAAGCCATTTTGACTAAGAGAGAAACAGATTAATAAAGCTGGCAGTAGAAAGCAATTCTTCCACATTTGATCTTGTTATCTGTTTTACATTATTTCCCAAGGGTATGCTGCACCTCGCTGATATACAGCTCTGCGCAAATAATCAATTAAGCCAGCAGATTCTACAGCTTTCTGCTCTTGCTTTGTGTCAGAGCTTCAGCCACTTAAATAGATTTTTCTCTTCAACAAAAGGGCTGAAAAGCAGAAAAAGGGAAACGGCTTCAGATGATAAGAAACACCGCCTCTAGATGAACACTGTGGTTCTCAGTTCTGTGAATGAACTTTTGTTAATTAAATGAAATTTTTTGTGTTAATCAATTTGTGTGCATTAGAGCCTTGTTTACTGAAATTTGCCCTTAGGCTTAATTACAAAATAATTAAATAAATAAATAAAAATAATAATAGTAAAATACAATTATGTGAAGGATCATAGATCTCTGTGGAAAATGTGCAATCAAAACCCTTGAGAAAAAAAAGTCTGGTTCATCCTGTTTGTGGTGGTAGAAAATAAAAGGCTATGATTTATGACTAATTTATTAAACTATGCTCATATGAAAGCATTGATTAATCATTTGCAAATGCCCAGGATTCTGACTAAACAATGTCATTAATTATTAGCAGTTGTAAATGATGAAAAAGAAGTGCAATTAAAAGCTACAATTATGATTCTATACAGCTTATTATTAACCCCTTATTACCACAAACTACTAAATTAGAATAAAGATAACTAAATACGGTATACAAATGAATCCAGAGCATAGTGTAATATTACAAGTCCAAAATACAACTTTTGTTGTTTATTTATTTTTTAACAGACCTAGATTTGGTTGTATATGGTCACATATGGTTAATCTAGTTTGTTTTCTTCTCATGTGCCATTTAGAACAAAATTATAATGTGTAAATAATAATTTCTATATAGCATAAAATATTTTATATAATAATTAAAAAAATAAATAATATTTTATATAAATATAAAACATATCATTATAATATAAAGTATATATTTTATCTAATAATGACAATATATTGTATAAAAGGTATTATTTATAAATGTTATGCATATAAATTACCACATACTTACTAAAGTGATTTTCTGCCCATTTATCTATTTTTTAATGGACTAATACTCACTATTTTACAGTTCTGCTCATGAATATAGCGAACTTGCTACTAAGTAATTTAATCCAAACTGAATATTTTATCATGTTTTCCATTACAAAGCAAACTGATTTGACATAAGCAGTTTAAACCAAACTATGAATATAACCTAGTAAACTTTAGTACAATCTGCTTGCTTGAAATGAAAAACATCTGTTAAAGAAAAAAAAAAAAAAAAAAAAAAAAAAAAATAATAATAATAATAATAATAAAAATATTTTAACAAAACCTAAATGCTGCTATACAAATTTAGCAGTATGCCAGCATACTATTATCATGTATCACTAACACAGCACATCTTCGTTTCTCAATAATCCGACTGCTGTTAAATGTCTGTGCGTATGCCAGCATTTGTACGTGTCTGCTGAAATGGCACCTCCTGACATCGGTTTTGCTCATCAACACATTCTTAAGGCATTTAGATGTTCTCTGGAGAGTTTGCAAGCTTGTAACTACAGAATCCTCACTAAAACACATGAAAAACATTGTTCAACTATTGCTGACACTGTCAGACACAAAACACACACACAGAGCCACCCACATGCACATTTCCCATTTTAAAAAAAAAAAGGATACAAGAAATATCAAGTCATAGTTTTCACTAAACCCTGCTGAGTCAAAATAATTCTTGTTTGTTCCTTTTGCAGCAGGCTGGGAAAGCTGAAGTAGGATTTTTGCTTCTGCGCAAGTGACAATATGTAAACACAGTGCGGACACTTGTTGTCTAGAACTTGAGGGATCTCTTTCCTCACACCCAGGTCTCGAACTTTCCTCTAAAACATCTGACATCTCTCAGTGTTGCGTGAAGTTTCATACTTAAACCTTTCTATGAGATAAAAGAATAGATTTTGTTTATATCCCCATCCCAAGTCTTGATGGCAGCCTATTTTTAGCAGCTCTCCTACACAGAAGGTGGTGCTTTACTGTGAGGATCTGATGAATGTCTCTCTGTTTTGATGTATGAATAAATCCAGCACCCCACTTGGATTTGGGCGCAGTCCAGGTTGCAGCAGGCACCAGCTGCATAGGTGGCTTAGCTTCAGGTTAGAAGCTGTGCGAAGAGCTGGATTGATGCTGAATACAAAACAAATTCTATAATGGTTTACACATGCCAGTTTCCTTAATTGTAACAATAAAGGAGCCAAACATGAAAGAATTTAATAGAATTGCAATAATGAGCAAATGGGAGAGATTGCATGATTCATGTTTCGATTTCCATTGCATTCCAAGCTTTTTGGTCCTCAAAGAATTTAACGGTCACACTGTAATGATGGTCCACTGAATGGCAAGTTGAAGATGAATCCAAGTGCAGATTTACTGTATTATACAGAGTGCAATCCAAAAATCCAAACAAAACACAGAGACTTGACTTGACTAGACATGACTTCAGACATGAAACAACTTACCAAACAGAGGTTAATACGTTCACTGGAGGCAAGCTTTTTTTCAGCTTTTATTAAATCCAAAAGTGACAAAACAATAAAAAAAGACTTGACTTGACTTAAAATAGACTTGACTTGACTTGACTTTAGTGATGTTTGGTTCTTGAATGAATAATTCTTTTGAGCCGGTTATCAGGAAGTAACCGGTCGAACCGGTTCACAAATCAAACTGAATCAATGTTTAGTTCCGTGTTGATGACGCAGGACACACAGCCGAAGTAGCACGTCCAACTCAAAAAGAACCGATTGAGCTGGTTCAACCAACTGTTGAAGTTTGCCGAGGATTACCGAGGCTTAACAAGAACCAAATGAGCTGTGGCAAAGTTTCAGTATGTGTTGACACAAATGACTTATTTGAATTTTTCATTGATACAACATTGCACTGAGTTGTTCGAAAATAAATGTGTAGAGATGTTACTGCTTGATGATGTCAGGAACCGATGAATTGGCTTTTTGCACCGGTTCAGTTAGCCGAACTGTCCGAAAACAACCGGTTCATGGAAATGAATCAGACTTTGCATCACTACTTGACTTGGCATAAACAAAAACAAGAACTCACTAACAGAGGGTAAAGGAATAATATTCGACCAGAGACAATGGTAACAAAAGGGCTATAAATACCGAAGAGAGTCACATGACACAATCCAACCAATGAGGAACAAGACACATGACTAAGACAACCAATGAGAACATGACACATGAACCAAGGAACCAATCAGAACATAACACAGATTAATATGCTAATAATAGGCTTGCTAATAAGCAATTAGTTAATAGTGAGAACTGGTCCCTATAGTAAAGTGTTACTGATTTAACTTCTATTATTAACTCCAAAACAACTCAAACATACAATTTAATTCATGCACAAATCATTATTATAGTGTTTATATTTTTTCTTTATAATTTTTATTTAAATATCATACATTTATATTGATTCATTTTAATGTTAAAGGAATAGTTCACCCAAAAATGAACATTTTCTGAAAATGTACTCAATGACATTCAAGCTGTCGATGAGTGTGTTTCTTCATCATTTGGGAAAAAAATAGCATTACATCACTTACAAATACACAGCATTTCACTTAACAAGAAATTAACTGATGGACTAGAGTCATGTGGATTACCTTTATCAGCTGTTTGAACTCTCATTCTGACTGCACCCATTCACTGCAGGGGATCCATTGGTGAGCAAGTGATGTAATGCTAAATTTCCCCAAATCTGTTATGATGAAAAAAACAAACTCATCTTGGATGGCGCGAGGGCGAGAATTGTCATTTTTGGGTGAACTATTTCTTCAAATAGCATATTTATTTGATTATAAATCTGCTTAATGTTCATAAAATATTGTCTATCATAGCTGTAGTGTAGGCTTCTTGATATTGCAAACTGGTATTTGTTATATTATTTTAATATATTATTGTAATCGTAAACAGTGATTCACCTATAGTGGGTATTGATTCACAACTATCGCACATTCACAGGAAACAGCTTACATTCACATTGAAAAATAAGGTGAATATGGCAGCTTAATTATTCTTAATAAACAGCCATTGCATGTGAGCATATCCATGATGCTGTAGTTTTTGGAACTAAGCCACTGACCTCACAATATGTGCCAACCGTTCTGGTCTACACTGGCTTCTTGCTTAATATGAGTGACTAATGGTTACTCAAATCTCTACCTTTTTGTGGCTTTAGTTATGTGGCGCATCTTACAAGGTTAGACTGTTCAGCGAGTCTCTGTCATTGCCATGAGGCAGAGTTTTACCTTTAAGGTCAGTCAGAGACACGGAGGCCTTTGAAATTCTATCAGCAGAGAGTGTAATGAGGAAGAGAGGCATGAGAAATGATTCATGTGCGAGCGAGCCTCTCACAGGTGCCTCTTAGCAGTTAGCACTATGACCCAGATTATAGCACCAACCCAAACCTCAAAGGGGAGATCTGGAGATGGACCTCAGTGATATGACTTCCCCCGTTTCAACTATAAAAAGCACAAATACACTGTACAGTCTTTCTCATTCTTTTGTTCAATATTATCATTTTCTTTTACTCTCTCCCACTTTCTTCCTTGTCTTTTTTTTCCACACTTCACTTCAATTTTTCTCACATATATGGGTTTTCCTTTCCCTCAAATATAAAAGATCCAGGCCACTAAAAAGAGTATGTGTGTGGTATTTCTGATATGAGAAGTTTTTTATTTTTTTAGTCCAATATAAATTCATATTCCCATTTCAGTGCAATGTTTGCATGGCTATTATTATTAAAGGTCAACCTCCTTTTGGACCATTAGACAACAAATCCTCATGAAACATCACAGGTTCCATTAAGGCCACAGATACAGGTGACAAACCTTTAATTTTGCTGAGCGCTTGCTAAAAACCAGCTTAAACGTAGATCATCATTTCAGGTAATTTCAAGTTCATTTCATTTCAGATGTCAACTAAAGTGCCGATATTTATCCATTTCCACCATTTTGATCCACGCAGGCTGATTTGTCGCATGAATGTACCCACATTTTGTCCATGCCACACTTTAGCACTCCAGTGAAAACATAATGGACACAGGGGACGCACAAAAGATGGTGTTTCTCTTTGAAACATCATCTGCTTATGTCACTTTTGGACAATATTAAGGTGAGCCCACATTAGCAAAATTTCTAAGACAATTTCTCACCAGTGTAGAGACTTCTAAATCACAGATCACAAAGAAGATGGACTGGATTTCACCCCCCTGCCCAAAAAAAAAAAAAAAAAAAAAAAAAAAAAAAAAAAAAAAAATGATCTCAATATTTCAATGATCTCATAATTTGAAATATTTATACAAATAAATAAAACTATAATAAACACATTTTATTTTTGGACTGTTTTTTTTTTTTTCTCTCTTATTTTATCTTGATGATGGTAGTGGTAAATAAAAATAAATTCCAATGTAAGTTATCATTCAAACCTCAGGTTTTTTTTCCAGACAGATACATTTTGACATCACAGGGTGCTTGATCCGTTGGCTCTATAGGGAGAATGACTGTGAAAGCCATACCATTGTGCAAAACTTCCCTCCCTCTCCATTTATGAGAGAGGCATGGTGGGACAGCACTCTTTCCTAAAAGCTCTGTAAAAAGCCAAGGTGACCGCTGGGTCACAAGTGAGAAATGGGAAAATGGTTGTGGGGTGTGCGTCCAGTAGCAGATAACATGAGAAAGCACTATCTCCTCTCAGCACATTTTTGTGCGAAAGAAAATCCAATGCTATAGCATTCGCAACAGAGACTGTTTCTTGCTCTCTGTCTCTCTCTCTGAAATGATGGACAGTTCATTGTTTATCTACTTACAAAAGATACTGTGCATCAAAGTCAAGCGAAATGCTCTAAAGGGGCTCAACAATGCTGAATCATTTGCAAAAGGCTGGGTCTAAGCAGTCCCACTTGAAAATTTTAATTTACAACCTTCAATAAAAAATCAACAGCAAAAATGTGCATTGAATAAGCAGCCAACATTCTCATACAAAAACATTAATGTGAAGAAAACAAAACTGACATATACAGATGCAATAAACAACAGAGTAACAAATATAAAACTGTGTAAACATCAAATGGAAATGTATTGTGAATAATGTACAGCTAATATACTGTACAGTTATTGCAAAATAAACCCTGAAGCAGAGCAAGGTTACAAAATAAATATGTGGACAAGAAATACTTAAGCATAATTGCTGCAGTACTTATGCATAAAAAAAAAATCTTCTAGAAAAACATAGTCTATTAACAATGTACAAAACAATCAGCTTAGCAACCAGATGAACACTGCAATATAACAATATTATAGCAATATTAATACTTTATCAGTTTTCTGGATCATCTTTGCTATGGATGACAATGAAAATTTGTAAATTTCAGACCACTTTTATGCATTTGACCAATCAAAATCATAAGTTTTAAAATGTGAAACTATCATAAATAACCAAACTGTGCGTGTGACTGTAATCCAATTAATCATAAATCAATAACACACAGTTGGATTCTAGTATAAAAAGGTGTTTTTTTCTGTATTGCATAAACCACCATTATGTTGCTTGTAAGTAAAATCTACAATATCTGAAGTCATTAGCATAAAGTGCCTAATTAGTATGAAATTAGCATAAATATGGACAGAAACAGATAGGTTCAGATTTATTTTACTATTTAATATTATATAAAGTTCTTAATAGCTTGGAAAGCTTTTTTTTAGCCGTTGAACCAACTGAACTGGTAAGGAAAACATCTTTACATCACAGCGGGCATTCATTAACTATTCATTCAATTATGATCTACCAAAATTATTCATACTAATCCATTACTTTTCATTATTTACATGACATTTTTCTCTATTACTTATTTAAATGAACTACCCTGATGTTTTAAAATTTCATTTAATTTTAATTATGTGCGTGATGGAAATATGAGGAAATTAGAAACAATAAAGTATGACATACAAACTGTTGATCTGTGCCATTTAGGGGAACAAACTGCAATATATATTTTTTTCTACTGCTGTAGAAATATAAGTCTTATCTCCTTCAGTAATGCCTGCTTAGGGAGATGTTCATATGGAGTCAAATGAGGCTCTAAGCAATTTGTAATGCAATCAGTCCTTAATTAACGAGCACAACTCTGCTCACTGACATTTATGCTTGTAGCTGTGTGGAATAACTTCCTGACTTCCACACAACAGTTCAGCCATTTACAATTAAATTCCCCATTCACACTTTTAAAGTGAACACTGTCACATCACAACCTTACACGAAAAGTCACAGCCATTACATCCCAATACAATCATTAATAGCTAGTCTGGTCATAAAGAAATAGGTCTTCCAAAACTGAAAATCTAATAACACTCAAGTCATCTAAGTTTTGGAGAAACTGAACCATTTGCTCAGCAATGGATTATCTGCAGTGAATGGGTGAACAGAATGAGAGTCCAAACAACTTATAAATGATTTTGTCTGCTTTCTCTTTAAATGTGCTCCTCCTAATGACTGAAATCAATCTTTGATATGCATATATTGCAGAGAGGTTGAAGTGAATGTGTTGTCAGTGATTCTCATGAATCGTAACACATTGCAAGTTTTTGGGTGAAAAAAGAGAGGAATAAATAAACATTTCAGAATAAACCTGCAGCTGCAGCTGCCTCTTCTTTTGGCTTCCAGTCTCTCTGTCGGCTTTGAAGTTTCCCAGCAAGCCTGAGGTAAAATAAAACGCCAAACTTTTTTTTTTTACTTAACAAAGGTAAACTTTCAACAGAGTTTCAAACCACAGGAAGAGCTCATGCTTGGCATCTTTCTGATGTTTAGCACACGCAGCACATATTCCCTGGTTGCTCTAAGAATCAATTTTGTGCGTAGTCTTCCAGCCTTTCAGAACTGCTCTTCCACACTAATGGTAGGAAAGAAGAACAATGGCCTGTTCTATTGCAAGCACAACAGAATATTGAATCAGATAGCTGTAAAAGCCAAGGTTCTTTAATTATTGATGATAACAGAAAGGATTTAGAAATCGGAGATAAACCCCTTTTTGTATTTAGACACTCATGCACACAATACACATTCTTTTCTTTTTTGATTCTTCCTCTCTACTTTCATTTCACTGTCCTTGTATAAAGATACATACATGTTCATATCTTTCAAGCTGCCATATTCTCACATTAGTCAAGTTTTCTTTGTAGCCAAAATAGTTTAATTTTATGTGACCATTTTCAATTACGATTATCAGAATTAAAGGGAAAGGTCATTCACAAATTTGCTGAAAATGTACTCAATCCTCAAGCCATCCAAATTACAGATGAATTTGATTTTTCATCAGAACAGTTTTGAATACATTTAGCATTACACCTCTTGTTCACCAGTGGATACACTGCAGTGAATGGGTGCCATCAGAATGAGAGTCCAAAAAGCTGATCAAAGAATCACAAAAATCCACAAGTAATACAACTCCAGTCCATCAATTAACATCTTGTGAAGTGAAAAGTCTTTGTAAGAAACAAATCCTTCATTAAAACCTTTAATTCATTGCCTCCAGCTAAAATACAAGTCTTCTACATAATTTTACTTCCAGTAATATTATTATGCAGAGATTAAGTACCATTTACAAGTGAAGCGTCTAAAACTATTCTACACAAATTTGTCAGTGTATTTTGATATGAAACAACAACAAGGAATGGACTTTTACACTGAAGGAGGCTTTGTTATGGATTATGGACTTGTATTTGGGCCAAAATGATTGAATTTCTCCAAATCTGTTCCAATGAAGGAACAAACACATCTATTGAATGGCCTAAGGATGACAAACATGATATATTTCATAAATACTCAAAAAACACACTCAGACAGAGATGTATCCTTTGTGATCACATGCTGCTGTAACTTTTATTTCGTAAGAGCAAGGAAATATTCTTTTTCGAGATGTGTCCCCTTTAAATATCCAAGAATAACAACCTGCACAGGCTCTGTCTTGAGGCAAAGCCCACCATAGTTCAGGATGGAAGTTAAGGAGGCCCAGACTTCAGGGAGCAAAAGCAGCGCTCCTGTATTACACATTCTACTTGTACCCTCAAAGCAACGCAGATCCACCTTTGGCTAATTTCCCACAATTTCCAAGCTTCCTGAAAATGAATATGTATTACAGTTGCAGTGAATCCATTTGCACGGCAGAATAATAATGAAGAAAAAGCTCTCAAAAATGCAATTAATCTTATGTAAAACGCCTGCTCAATGCCTCTAATTAGATGCCATTTTAATAACTGCGTATGTTGTACAAGAAAGACAGTTTAGCAAAGGTGGTAAACACCATTGTTCATTTGTTTGATGACATAAGAGCAAAAGTAAATTGATTTTGTTTACTGGAACATAACCAATCACTCTTTTAGATTAAATAAACCCTCTAGAAAAGTACTGCAACATGCTAAAACCCACACAAAATGTGGCGTATTGCTAGTAACAACACATTTTGACTGTACAACACTATCAAACAGGCGAGATACGCATTCAGAAAAACAAAAACAAATGTAAATAAAAATATAAATGCATTTTAAACGTGAAATTGGATTCACATGTTTGGCATTCAGGCTTACACCAAAGTGAACATGGCACTGTGGGAGTAGACGCTTTTGAGTAGACCCCAAAGGATTACACTGAGCCTGCGGAATAAACCAAACACATTACCAATAGAAACACCAGCCCATGTTCTAGAAGCCTGGTGTCATCATGTTTGTGTTATCCAATTGTAGGTGAAAACAGGGTCCTCCCACGACCGTCTTTGAGATGATAACATCTTCCAACGTTATTATACTATTACAGGTCACAGACTGGGTCGACAGCTGAGGATAGTGGAAAGGTTACTGTTTCTTCAGGCTGTGATGTGAACTGCTCTGTGCTACAGAATGCTTGATGTACTGATAAGGTCTTGGTGATAGGCTGTCAGTCAACATGCATTGCCAAAAGGTACTGTACGAAGTAGGTTGTAAAATAACAATCCGGATTCAGTACGGTTAAAAGAATAGTTCTTCCACAAAATGAAAATTTGCTGAACATTTACTCACCCACAAGCCATTCAAGATGTTGATAAGTTATAATATTATGGATAATATAATAGTATGAATG
This sequence comes from Cyprinus carpio, assembly GCF_018340385.1. Classification (NCBI taxonomy): domain Eukaryota; kingdom Metazoa; phylum Chordata; class Actinopteri; order Cypriniformes; family Cyprinidae; genus Cyprinus; species Cyprinus carpio. The sequence continues at coordinate 18,996,059 of NC_056614.1, read as the reverse complement.
AAGGAAAGCAAATGTTTGAAGCTAAAAGATCTTGATCCATTGGTGATGTAATGCTATATTCCTCCAAATCTGTTAAAGAATCACCTTCAGGCCATCCAAGATGTAAATGAGTTTGAGTACAGTACATTTTCAGCATATTTTCATTTTTGAGTCAATTATCCTTTAAGACAGTTGACAGCATTTGTGGCACAATGTTGATTATAGAAAAAAATTGTAATTTCAACTTGTCCCTCCTTTTCTTTAAAAAAGCAAACATTTGGGTTAGAGTAACGAAGTGACATGTCATACAGCCAAGTATGGTGGCCCATACTCAGAATTCGTGCATTAACAATGAAAATAAATGGGGCCAATTTATAAATGTTAAAATAGTTGGTACTTCAGTATAACAGTATGAGTGTTAACTTGTTTTTAGCCTGAAGACAAAATGCTAAATTTCATTTTCTGGTTAGTTTTTTTAAATGACAATGCAAAAATTTTAAAAATCATAATTTAAACAGCTTCACGGCTCAAACAATACACAGATTCATTGCCAGGTTAACCATCTGATGGTTTTCACTAGAATGGACAAAACTTTAAAAGCCATTTTTAAGTATGCAGGCTGTGATGTTACATCTAAGCTGCCATAAATAATTATTTTTCACCCTTTAATAATTTATATAGAGATAATAGTTTATTATACTGTTGTTTTATAAGTATATAAATATATAAAGTTGATAATTACATTTTTACTGTGGCAATTTATTAAGAGTGACATGCTGAATGGCTACAATTATGAGATTGTTAAAATATATGGTCAGTTATCTGGAGCGTGTAAAACAAACTGCAAATGCAGGGGAAAACAAATCTGCCTGTTGTGTAGTGGAGTGCCAGTTTCCAGCGTTCAACATGTTTATTTATTTATGGGCTTCAAGAAAGAAGGTCTTGGCACAGGCTGGACACTGGGCTACTGCGGTTATCCTCAACGCTCTACGACTGGGCGAGGAGAAGGGAGGTAGGCCAGCACATTAATGATGCATGGGGACCAGTACGTTCAGTTTAAAGTTCTCCATGCTCTGTGCAGGCCCGCTGAAATATGCATGAGCTACACCGCATGTGCAGGCAGCAGCATGTCAAGTTACTTTCCACCTTGGCGGATGGTGCAGCGGCTCACGGCACGCTTGCAGCAAAGCAACCGCAGGCTCTTCTGAAAAAGGATGCTTGAGTTGTAAGTTGTCCATTATAATAAACCGATTTTGCATGCCTTTGTTTATTATGTAGAGTTATTTAGAGTTTTATAGCTTGTTTGTGTCATAAAGTAGATTTACAAGGCAAGGAACAATACACAGCAAAACACCCTATTTATTATGATGTATGTTCTGTCCATATAGATGTTGCTTTAAAGTTTGCAACTTTTTAAAAAAGCTGCAGGAATTCAGACTTGTCAACATATCATTAAAACAGAAAGTTTGGTTTATTTCTAACCGATTTAAAGGAAAAACAAGGATTTTCAAAGTAGCTTGTTATCCCGGCTTGTTAGTTTTAATGAGTTGTTTGTTCATAGACTGGCTTCTAGACAAAGTTGTTTGGTCTGCTGGATTTCCACCAAAGTCAACATGAAATCAAAAGTGACCCTGTTTAATTTTTTTGTTGCATTGGTCTTTGAACAATTCATTGGTGCACGGTTTTCCAAATAAATTAAAAATGAAATAAATCCCTTGAAACGACTATTGGATAATGTTAATCAACAGCCAAGTAGCTATTTAGGCAATGTTTTATCAAACTAACACAAACCTGAAAAAAATACTTTTTATCCAGATGCAGAGGTAACACTTTAGTGAAGGGACCAATTCTCACTATTACCTAGTTTCTTATAAGCATGCATATTATTAATATATTGGCCTTTTATTAGTTGTTTTAAAGCACATATTATAAGCATATGACCATATGCATGAGGTGCAGAGATCTAACTTCTAAAAATAATGTCAAGTGTTGACTACGTAACTGTAGTCAGCTGTGAATGAACTTCAAAGTATTGTGCTGTGTTGCTATTTCTATCACACAGGTCTAACAGCGACCTCCAACATGTTAGGATACGCTATCACTTCGTGGCACGTAATGCCAATGAGCTCTCTGTACAGCCGGGTGAGGTGCTGGAGGTATGGATGACCCTCAGTGAGGAGGTGGAGGAGGATGGGGAACAGGGCAGAACAGGTCTGAGGTATACTGTGTGGGAGGCAGAAGAAGAGAAAACACGACTACAGCTCTCATGCAGTGTTCAAGGTCTAGAAGACGCTGTAGGCTGATGTTTGAACATAAATGATAAAAGAAAACATCCTGTTGGTCAAAAGTTTGTGGGAAACCTAAGGGAAACTATATCGAACACAACTTAACTAAATCTAGTTCTGTCTACTTTACTGATACTCCGTTTGCAAATGCACATTAACACAGTATGCACTTAAAGAAATAGTTCACCCAAAAATGAAAATCTGCTGAAAATGTACTCATCCTCAGCCAATCCAAGATATAGATGAGTTTTTCTTCACTGGAACAGATTTGCGGAAATTTATCATTTCATCACTTGCTCACCAATAGATCCTCTGCAGTGAATGGGAGCCATCAAAATTAGCTAAAATATTGACGCGGCTCCAGTCCATCGATTAAAGTCTTGTTAAGTGAAAAAATGCATGTTTGTAAGAGACAAATTCTTCAAGATTTTTTTTTTATTCAATTCTTTGTTTTCCAGCTATAATGCATCCTATATACAGTACAGTACATAATATTGCTAATGTTGTCTCGTCTGAATCAGGAGAGATATATGTAATGTACTGTCAAGCACTGTTTATACAGTCTAACAGGTGTGGACTTTTTCACTGGAGAAAATGTTAATATGGATTATGGACTATTATAAGATGATAAGTAGAATAAGTATTTTGGCCAGAATTGACAGTTAAAATGCCCAAATGATGCATTTGTTTCTTAAATGTGCAACTTTTCACTTCAAGAGACGTTCCCTCAGTGTGAAGAACATTTTTATCTGCTACTGTATAAAGAAACTTTTTGTAGAATGGAAAGGTTCTATAGACGTTGTTCTTCATGGAACCATAAATGCCATTAAAAAGCCTTTTATGTTTAAGAGTGTAAGCCCTTGCAAATGCACAATACCCATAACAATTTAGAAAGCTGAAGTCAAGCATGTAGGAAGGCATCCTTTCAACCTGTCACTTTCAGATGTCTGCCATTTCTCTCAAAACAGCCTCCAACCCTGAGGCACTCTATTTACATGAGAACTACTGAAGTGATCAAGAGGGATTACCCCCGAATGGCTAATCCATCTGGAAACATGGATAATCGTGTTTCTAGACATGCCCGGCCTGAGCCTGGTATCACTGGGATTTCATTCTAGGATCACAATGGTAGAATGCATCATTGGGAAACAGTGTGACACAACCACTGCACCAAACCTTTTAGTTCAAATTAGACAACATGTTGAATGAACAAGAAAAGTCCCAAGAATAGATTTGTCCCAGAAAAAAATACTGATCCATGCACACTCATGCAGTTTACAGTACTAATAATAGACATGAATCTCATGTGCTTCTAGGTCTTGGAAAACAATAAACAGTGGCGGCTGCTGAGGAACCGCAGCGGTCAGTCGGGCTACGTGCCGTGTAATGTGCTAGAAGAGGTCAAACCAGGAGAGCAGCAGTACAACCGTGCTGCTCTCTTCAACAGTCAGGTTAGTATGCAGTCCAAAAAACCTCACAGTAACATTGTTTATCACACAGACTGGTTTATTATTTGCATTCTGCAAGGCACATTTCATGAATATGGTACACTTTCATGTCTTATTACTTTTTGTGAAAGCATTATTGCTAGAAAATCACATAGAAGTAATAATAATAAAAAAAGTTACATGGAGAGTGACTGAGAATGGTACAGGGGTCATACTAAGATTTGGCAATATCCTATTTTAAATGGAAATATACTTTTATTACCAGCTTTAACAAACTACAGCTGGCAAACAGACATTAGTCAGGTTAGCTGCCATGTTTTATGGAAATTCCTTATAAAAGGTTTTTTTTTTTTTTTTTGGATGAAAAATGTTTCATCAGGTTGTTTCTATCTCAAAAATTAAATATGGCACGACCCTTTAATAAGGCCTATAATTCTATGAATTACATGCAATCTGTAATGATCTGTAAGAAAGGAGGTGTTGAAAATGGACAGTGACTTCAGTTTATTTAGTTTAGCATTAGTGGTACAGTACAAATACTGTGCCTTATGTAGTGAAATCTAGTCAGGTGATTTTGGCCTATTATTTTTTTAAATGTCTTTTTTATTTTCATAGCATCTATCTATCTGTCTGTCTGTCTACCTGCCTGTCTGTCTGCCTGTCTTTTGTCTGTCTGTCCATTAATGTATTTATTTATTAGTTTCTACATGTTTAGTGCTAGAAAATTACATATAAATGTTAAGGTGTATATTTAGAAAGGTCCCAGTATTGCTTATAGAGTAGAAAATTTGCAAACCTCATGGAAAGTGAATAGAAATAGGTTAATATAATATATCAGACCATTTTCTGAAGGTTAAGCACTTTCTTTCACTAACCACTTGTGGAAAAGGAGAAAATACTTCATTTTAAAAAAAAAAAAAAAAAAAAAAAAAAAAAAAGGATTTTCAGACTTTTTTTTGTACCCTATTCATGGAAAGTGCACACATATATTCCCCCACTCTAGAGGCATTGACTCTTTCTTTTTCTGCCCCTCTGTTTTTCCCTGGCTTTGTTCTATCTCTACAGGCTGTGAATCCTTACAAAGGTATTTCCGCTGGCCCTGTAAATCACGCTGAGGTTTTGGAGATGAATAAATCCTCCAGGGATAAAGATAGTACGTACCTCTTATCTGCTCGCTGTATTTGCAGTGAGATGGAGAGCGTGGAGAGTCTGCCGAAAAAATGCAGAGAAGTGGGAAATGAATTTGGTGTGAGAGTGCTCTTATGTACATAGATTGCAGATTCCCACCAGAGCTCATTGCTCCTGTCTTGGGCAATCTTATTCACTGTGTCTCTGTCCCAGTGCTTGTTTCTCTATCTCTCGCTTCTTCTGTCTATTTCTCTAGACCGCAACCAACAGAAGGAGGTAAATGATGAACTGCTGAAGAGGATAACCGACAATAAGGCCCAGCCGCCAGCTCGAAACTTTCGGGTGGAACCTTCAACTACATCCATGCTTATCACATTTGATTCCCAGCCCTTTGAGGTCCATGCTTGGCTCAATGCAAAGGGCTTCTCTAGACCGTGAGTGACACGTGAGCTGTGACATGTGACACTTTCACTGATATATATGGGTGGTGTAACCTAGTGGTTAAACATATTGGCTATTAGCTGAGGTTACAAGTTCAAACTCCACAGGCAATGAACCATGTATCCTTGAGGAAGGTACTTACCCCCAGGTTGCTCCAGGGGGGCTATGACAAAGATGTACTGTAAACATACATAATAATATGTACATTATAAGAATGTTGTAAGGGTCACATTATCTTGGAAACATCTATTTTTAATAAAAAATAAACTCTTACCACTGGCTTTATACTAAACTACTGCTGGCAAATAACTCAATGAATAGGGTGCTTATCTCTAATGAATTGAATCCAAGGCAACTTGATGCATCTCGACTATAATAATTGTACTCAGTAACAAAAGGTTGTATAAACAGGAAAAGTTGCTTTTTTTACAACTTCACTGACTTCACACCATTATTTCAGCTCATTTACTGCCTGGAATCTGTATAAAAAGTTGCACACCTGTTTAGTGAATTTGCCAAAGCATATTTTCATAGTATATGAAGCAGTATATCTCAGACGATTAAATAAAATGTTATTCCTCATGAAATGACTCCTTTAAAAAAGAAGAACAATACAATGTAATATTCTCTCCACACTCCAGGGTGGTGGAATGTCTTGGTATTCTGAACGGGGCTCAACTATTTTCCCTCAGTAAGGATGAGCTGAAAGCCGTGTGCGGAGATGAGGGTTCCCGTGTGTTCAGTCAGATCACTGTGCAGAAAGCTCAACTAGAGGTCTGTCACAAAGCTATATTACTGAATTTGTGCAGATTAATTATTCAAATATAATCCAAAAGTGGGTTTTAATGTCTTTCTTCTTCTCAGAGGGGTCGTGGGGATACAGAACTGCAGGAGATCATGAGGCGACGACAACAGGAGGTGGAGGGCTCAACCTGGGAATGATTACAGTCAATCAGGCCATCACTCATGGCATTATTTCATCACATTTTCTTCAACGCTTTTGTTCGCCCTACAATCAACAGCCACCCAGAGGAATTCAGAACAGATGGACTAAACAACTCCAGTCATTAGTGAAGCCCAGTCCAGCCTATTTCCTTTATGACCCATACAATGTAGTGCTTAACACTCGTGCTTAAACTGATGAACATGAATGCATTGGGAGTGAAGTCTTTAACCTCCATTTATAGAGAGGAAAATGATTTTGATAGCAGGAGTATAATTTAATCAATCTCACCTAAAGGAACAGTTCATCCAAAAAAAGAGAAAATTCTGGCATTATTTATTCAATCTCATGTCGTTTCAAAAACCATTTGCAGTTCTTTTTATGTAGAGCCTCCTTTTTTCATAAAATGCCAAAAGTGGCAATGTCTGTCAAGTGTAAGTCATTATTCACTAGCTTTCAAATCAACTATGGTGCTGTTCAGCACGTCTCGTCAAATGTCACTGCTTCTAAGGGTGAGTAAATAATGACATTGATTCATTTTCATTTTGGTGTAAACTATTCCTTTAATCTGACATTCGAAACAAGTCCCATCTGTTTCTGCATAAATAATAAATGGTGAATAAAAAAAGAAGATATTAAGTAATGCAGTGAAGTATTGTAATCACATATTTAATTTGGCTAAATGACTACTTGAATATTCGTTTTAAACAATGTGTTGTTATTTATTTATTCAATTTCTTCAGTACGCTCATGCTTCACACTTCATTAATGCAAATCAGATCATGTTTATTCATGTTTATGGTTGATTAGTGCAGACTCTAATTTTTTTCTCTCATACTTCATAATAAGAGAAATGAGAGCACATAGGTGTATTGTGAAACATTACTTGTCTGTACTTTTGAATTGTGATTCTGAATAGAGTTTGTCATTAAATAAAAAATAAACTATGCAAGCACATGGGTGTATTATAAGTTATGGGTCTGAACTTCTGTAATTAATAATAAAAAAAAAACATTCACATGAATTGTGTATTGATTCCCTAAGTGCCAGATGATATTGTACTATTGCTTTTCACAATTTCTGGTGCTCTTCTTACCCAGTGTTTTCTATAAAGCCCCCTTTCAGCCCTGTGGAAACCATAAGGCTGAATCTCTAACCGCCTCACTGACTGACAGCTTTGCTACTTGCCCTCATAGGGGGCACATAACAGTGGCTTTCAGTTTGTCTAGTTGCTTCATTTCTGGAATAGATTGTGAACGCATCAGTGAGTATTGTGCTGTGTTCAGGATGAGTGAGAATGACCTCCATCTTTCCCTTTGTATGCACTGTCATAACGCCTCCCAGCCTAAAGAGAGGGTGGATGTGGCTGCATATTGTCACTATGATTCATAGCATGAATCAATGCCTAATGATGGGATTTTCAGAGAGGAACATCAAAGAAAAGATACTAGAGATTTGCAGTACAGTGGAACTATTGTTATTCGCATCCATTTTTGTGAGGATTTTCTATAGGCCTCTCTATCCTTCACATATCATGGATTTTGGTCATATACATTCAAATATAAAAATGATGTCAGGCTAAGGAGATATTTAAAAAGTATAATTACATCACAATAGTCTCAAATACATAAAAAAAATTGACATACAATGCACAGAGCAATTTAAAACAAACACTGTACTTAAGGGAGGACTGATTCCTAAACTAATTTCTTATCTTTTAATAAGGCATACAGCATGACCAATAATCTGAGTGTTCCATTTTTTTTTTTAAAACTGCATTATAGGTTATGTTTATAACATTTAGATTTTTACCCTCAAGGAGGTTCCCTTATTTATCAAACTGATGTTAAGGTCCATCCCCTGCATAAAATCACTGTAACACCTTGAGGTTGGAGACTGGATTCCAACATGACAAATATACCAGTAATAGCATTAATAAATAAATAACAAAAAAATGAACTCTTAACAAGTACTAATAAATTGTTTAATAAAGAAAGTGACCTCCTTTGCCTTCCTAACTGGATCATTGCAATCTAACAAGAAGAACAGTAAACTTTCTTTATTAAACAATTTATTAGCACTTGTTAAATTTGTAGCTTGTTCCCAAAAGTTTATTGGGCTTTGTGTCTTTCAGCAGGTTTTTGTAAAATATGTAATGTCTTCGTTCATTTATTTTGTAATGATATTACTGGTACTTAGTTCTTAATGAAAAAAACACACATTTTCATATATAGCACGCACACACACACACACACACACACACACACACACACACACACACACACTTACTTAGCTCTTAATGGATACATTTCTTGTTTTCATATATAGTTTGTTATAAAGACTATAACTTAATCCTATCTTATACCCTAAAGGCTGGAATACACTGGGCATTTTTGCCAGATTATTGTCAGAGCCAGTTTGCAGTTACTCTCCAAGCTGACAGATTTCACAGAAAATAAATGTCTGATTTACACAGATTTTTTTTTTTTTTTAGCTTTAAATTGGGATTTCATCCAGTCGGATGATATCAAACATGTTTGATATTTTGAGCCGATTTTAGAACATATTGTTTTCATTTGTCACATGGCATCTAGAAATGCAATACATGTTTCTGCAGTCATTTGTTGTGTTCGGAATGACTTTAAAAGTCTGTGATCCTCAGTCATTCAGTGTATGATGCCCAGTTTTTCTTTATTTATTTACAAAGTTGGCAAGTGTATGATGCCTAATGTTTTAAAATCTGCTCAGTATTTAAAACTCATGTATTGTATTCCAGACTTTACCATAATAGGAAACTTTCTGCATTTTTAAAATAAAAAAACCTTTATCTACTTTATTTTATACCATTTTTACAAAGGGAACAAATAAGTTTTTTGAGGTTTCGTTAGATTTAACTAACTTCTGTTTTTCCCCAAAATAAGGTATACACACAAACACAGTTTTGTGTTTTCTATGTGTTAGGGTTAAAGGGATACTCCATCCCAAAATGAAAATTTTGTCATTATTCACTCACCCCCATGTCGTTCCAAACCCATAAAAGCTTCGTTCGTCTTCGGAACACAATTTAAGATATTTTGGATGAAAACAGGGAGGCTTGAGACTGTCCCATAGACTGCCAAATAAATAACAGTGTCAAGGTCCAGAAAAGTATGAAAAGCATCGTCAGAATAGTCCATCTGCCATCAGTGATTCAACCGTAACATTATGAACAAGCGGCCACCTCCCACTCTCTCTTGTGAAGCCAACAAAAAAGTGACTTAAACTGTAATTCATCGACTGGCCGCTCGAGGCTGGCTGCAAAAGGGATTCAATCCCATAGATTCGCCATGTTAAAATGTTAAACTTTACAGCAGAAAAAAACATGTTTACAGCTTGGTTCAAAAAATGATTTTGGTCTATATAGCTAATTTTGCCCTTCATGACAACTGTGAGGGAGGTGAATTTTTTTTATAACTCATCCGTTTAAATTATATTAAGCCTTAAAGTTCTGCATAATTAAGGGCGTGGCCACTTGAGTGACAGGTGGATTGCCACTGCTGACACTGCTGTCGGGCTAAGTGGGCGTGGCTTCAGCAACTAGCTCCCACCTTTTTGCCAGTTTTCGATTATCTGGGAGTGACGTGCGGTGATGCACTGCTAAGATGGCGATGGCCGCCTCCGTCCACTTTGCGCTTCAAAAACGCTCTTAAGGAATCTACAGGTGACGTCACAGACACTACGTCCATGTTTTTATACAGTCTATGGTTATGAAGCGACGAGAAAACTTTTTGTACACGGAGAAAACAAAAATAACGACTTTATTCAACAATTCCTCTCCTCTGTGTCTCTCCAAATCAGCATAGTGCCATTTTGGAAAATCTGAGCTGTACGCAGATGGCGTACGCTCTTCTGTGTCAGCCGTGCTGTGGCGATGCGTAAATACACGTAAAAAACTTATCCTTGTGGCGTGGCTGATACAGAATTACATACTGCTCAGAATTGCCAAAATGGCACTACACTGATTTGCAGAGACACAGAGGAGAGGAATTGTTGAATAAAGTCATTATTTTTGTTTTCTTTGTGTACAAAAAGTATTCTGGTCGCTTCATAACATTACGGTTGAATCACTGATGGTAGATGGACTATTCTGACGATGCTCTTCATACTTTCCTAGACCTTGACACCGTTACTTACTTGGTAGTCTATGGGACAGTCTTAAGCCCTCCCTGTTTTCATCCAAAATATCTTAAATTGTGTTCCGAAGATGAACAAAGCTTTTATGGGTTTGGAACGACATGGGGGTAAGCGATTAATGACAAAATTTTCATTTTGGAAAGGAGTAACCCTTTAACAGGATTTTATACTGTACAAACTTTATATTATATCCTCTAAATCCTTACTCTACTTCTAAACCTAACCTTTATAGTATGATTTATAATCAATTAATCAAAAAAAAATAAACCAAAAAATTTAAAAAACATAAATAAAAAAAAATAAATAAATAAAAAAAAATAATTTTTTAATACATCAAAAAATAACAATATATATAAAAAAATTTTTAATACATTCTAAACTTTGTGTATATTTACCTTCCCTATGATTAATATCAACATATAACAATATCGAGAAAAAAAAGTAATTAATGGAACCTTCAGGGAACTGGAATCATTTGTTACAATTCCTACACTGACAAAGACTTTACACATCACTTGCTGAAGTGCATATCTGACGACTTGAAGTCATTTACAAACCAGTAGAGAAGATGGCAATAACAAGCCTGAAGATGAGAAATCCAGAATCTAATCATGCATAATTCATGAAATGTATAAATGCTAAGAAAAATAAGTCAAACACAGCCCTGATCTGTTCATTTACAGCCAATTATAACTAACTAGCATGAAAGAAGTTATCACGATTACTTTGGTATTTCACTCTGGTGGAGAGAACTGCCATAATTCTGACAGATCTGCCATTTGGGGTTGTGTTAGTTGGTAGTGTTTGTGTGCGAGCAGGAGGGAGACAAGTTTTTCTGGACAGACAGATAATACACAATATCAGTCACACCCGCACTGTCAGCGCTGCAGGAGGCTGACGACTCCAAACTTCTTCTCATTTCACTCTCTGCACCACAACATACGTCTGCGTAATCAATAAGCTATCGAACTGAATATCTAATGTATAGTTAATTGGCAGCTGATGGAGCCTTATGTAATCAATAAGCTATCGAACTGAATATCTAATGCTTTGCAGAACATACGTCTGCGTAATCAATAAGCTATCGAACTGAATATCTAATGTATAGTTATCTGAACATCTTCCTGAATTTTGCAGGATGCTATGGCGGTGTAATTTAGCTGCAGCGCATCATCCAGAACATAAATCTTAATCTAAACTGAGATGTTATAAGCGATCTGCCACTTTAAGATGCCTGAAGTGACACGGATGATTAGGCGAAAGAGAACGACATGACAATGCGCATATAGCATCTCTCTAAGCTCTTGCCAAGATTCCTAATTCCCTGTGTTTGTTCACAAGGATTAGTGGGTGCTCAGCGCTCTGTACCGACTCATCGAGTGCTCCCACTAATTCTTATCCAACCATGACAAAAGGCGGACAAATTTCTCGAATGACTCTACTGTTAGTCTTGCATGATTTAGATTCACTCCACGCTGCCTGGTTACTCAAAGGTGAGGGGAACCACGTTATTAGCCAGTTATTCTGCAAATGACATTTTCCCCTGCCTTACAGACATTTGAGATTTACACTCTAATTGCGACTAACTAGACAAGTGCCCTTTCTTTTGGCTTGACCTTACTGGCATTAATAGTTCAGATTAAATCAAATGTCATTCCACACTTAGGTAATTGAATTATATCTCTGTGTTCCCCCTGACATCTGCAGTGATTCATTTTCTTTCCCCCTTTTGTAAATCACCCAAGACTTCAATTTAGATTTGTGTCTCCCTGTTTTCGTCGAGCGGAGGGAAAGGGATCGATCCGGTTCCCCCCTCAGCATCTGAGAGGGTCGTACCGTTCACACAGCGAGATCGATTTACAGTGTGGAAAGCTGTTTCTTTTTTAATCAGTTGAGAAACAAACCATGAATGGTCACCGGGCGTAGAGTTCATGTGCGCGTGTGACTCTGACAGTGAGGACTGAACAATATGTGAGGGGGTTGATGGCCATTTAGCTCAAGGCTAATGTATAAGGATAGCCATTTAATCCTTCAGAACAGAGACAGATCAAGTTAATGCACCCTGTCACATCCTTTCTGCCTCAAGACAACTCTGCTCAATGTAAAAAAGGCCCTCAGCAAACTCCATTCAGAGGATATCAAGAGAATGCCGGCCCTCTATTGCACCAGTGGCCAATTCATGCACGTTTCCAAACAATTGCAATCTCATCTGAAAATGGCTGTTGACAAAGGGTTTATTTGTTTATTTATTTTTTAATAATTTTGTCAACAAGGGTGAAATACAAAAAGTCCCATCATGACGGTAATTAAATCGCTGAATTATTTAGAATTTTATAAATATGAGAAAAGAGAACATCAAAAACATCAGCAAATTTATCCATGATTTTAGTACACACAAACACGTTTGTTTCTGTTAATAGTGGGGACTTTCCATAGACTTCTATTACTTTTATACTGACCAAACAATATTTTCTATCCCCTAACCCTAAACCTAACCCTTACAGAAAACCTGCTTGAATTGTTACACTTTCAGATAAACATCAATTACTATTTTTTTATATATATTTTTCCCTTGTGTCAAAATTCCCATTCCCACAATGTCAAAAATTTTAGGTTTTAATCGACTGCAGCGTTAGTTCAGTCAGGCCACGGAGGCATAGGCTGCAACCAGCTGATGCGATCAGCTGTCAAATAGCTCCAATCACTACCATTCTCCTATTAGACACGGGACATATATACGTGGCACCACTGCTCGGTAAGCATGCTCAAACGGCTCGCAACCCTCCCTCCCCATTATAAGCATGAGCATATTACCGTGCACCTTCTGGCTGTCGTCTTCTTTGTTTCAGATCACTAAGGCTTTCAAGTCCCAGTTGGCATGGACCTCACTGCTATTAGACACTCATCCTCATAACCAAGCTACAGGATAGACGTCCCACTGCCACATCTACATGATTACCACTGTTCACTTTTAAAGACATTATTAAGTGTCTTAATTGTCATGTATTTCCAAGCTGATGGTTCTGGAGGGTTAATGTTTAAGCTCTTGTATGTTCAATTAATTTAGGAGCAAGAACCCCAATAAGGAACCATACTGCCAAAGATAAATTGTGTTCAATAAACTCAAGTAAACTTGCCAAAGTGGTCCTGACTGAACTATCCTTGTGGGGACATTTTGTCCTCACAATGTAGCTTAAACAAGTACACACACACATATTAACATATGCATTTAGAGAAGGAGAGAGAGAGAGAGAGAGAGAGAGAGAAATAGACACAAACAAATAGAGAGAGAGAGAGAGAGAGAGAGAGATGCTTAAGGTCTGTCTAGCATAGCATAGTTGCGAATATGCAATTGCTATAATTCAGTCCATATAATGCAATATCCTAAGAGGTCTCTAAACCATAGAACAGAATAATAATCAAATAATTACAGCATGAAGACTATATATGCATCAATAAACTTTTTCTACTGTACGCAATTTTTTGAAGGAAGCTTGGCTTTCCACAACAGGGACCGTTTTTTGATGTTCTACTTTATGTTGATAAATCTTTTATTATCTGAATTTCTGAATAAATTATATTTTTGAATTATAAATTCTAAAAATTAAACCATTTAAATTATAGATTTAAAGTATAAATTCTAAATAGACTCTTGTGTCCTTTCTACAAGAAAAACACGGCTGACCCAAGCCAATGCTTGTGATAACAGCTCTAGGATGTGTCACTGCCGCGAGTCCCTCAGATCCGTACAAAGGTTTGAGTAAGGGCTGCATTGAGTGGCTGTTGTAATTCTCAGTGAGACAGGCCTGCAATCTCCAGTTTCCCAGACACAAATCCTACTTATCTGCTGAGGGGAATCCTCCCCTCCAGTCCCTCTCTGCGGTCCAATCCCACGAGTTCCACCAGCTAAGCGCAACCATCCAAGGGGACAAAAAGCATACAGTTATATCACACAGTTGCCAAATCTGACCAATGAAAATACATGTTTTGGAAATTATCTTTGGATTTCAGTCTTCAGTAAGTTACTGTATGAAGCAGATGACGATGCATGCATAACAGTGTCGACTTCACAGCTTCCAGTTTGTTCCACGAGAGCTTCTTAAAAACCTTACATGGGCAGAATTTGTAATTTATGGTGTCAGCTGCTACCGCTTTCAGAATGCATAATGCAAACATGCCATATCTTTGGTACAAAAGATCTGAACCACATTGAAAAGACACAGTTTGGACTGCCTAAACTCCTTCCCCATCCCAGAGGACTAACGGAGGGTGCCAGGAGATGAGAATCTGGATTTTGTTCATCACTTGCAGATGGTGGCCCATAATGAGTTTCTGGCCAAACAGGACATGGTAGATTTAAACAGCTCAGAAAAGCGTTCCCTAAGCAGGACAGCCTGCCAGATTGCAAAGATGTTGAGTGGGAGCTCTTAGCCATTGCATGTTGGCACACCAGGAATTTGCATTTTGTCACAAAAACATAATCTAATTGTGTAAATATCAGATACCACTGACAGCAACATCCATCTTATACTCATGTTAATTTTTTTTTGTTTTATAGTAGATGCTTTCTCACACTGAATATGCAAATTGGCACCGTTAGTCATATTTACGTAAATGTGAGGTAATAAATTGACAGAACGTGCCCTGATGACGTCCACTGAAAGCTCGTTGATTTTATTTGCTATAACAATGTGAAACTGCATTGTTGTCTCTCTGAATCATTCCATAATCGAATTCAATGAAATGCACATCACTCAACAACTTGACATACACCGATTATTGATTCTACACAACGTCTGCTCTGCATGAAGGACTACCTTCAAATTAACAAGATCTCAAAACATATATCATCCCCCAGTCCATTTGAATTTATCGTACCTCACTAAATCCAAATCAGGTTTCTCAATTTGTTCTCAAGGACTGAAGGATTATTAAAAATGAACAGGCATAAATTATAAAAACGGTTTATGGATTTTCATGGGATGGGCTTTGATGACAAATGTTCTAGCGTGTGATGATTATGACGAACTGGCAAAATATCATAATTCACACCACCTCCTCAAATCTCACCCCTAATGATTTAAGTGATGATATGTCATCTTAAAGCACTGAGGTGGCTGACACACATGACAGCCCTTGTTCATTAGGTCTGATAAAATGTCCCACACCGGGGTAAAATTAAGCTCATTTCAAGGATAATACAGGCCCATGATTGCCTCACAATATCAGTGTTTTCGTTTTCCACATCTCACTCTGAAATACAACAAGGAGGTGGTGTTAAGGCAAGAGTCTTTTATTTCCGCAAGAATATTTTCATATGATTTCATGTTGATGTCAAAAGAAATATGAGGTTTATTAGCTTCCTGGTGCTTTGTGTGCTTCATTTTTTTGCCGTGACAGTTTAGTCTGGGGGAGGGAGGGGAGGGGGTTTCATTAAATGCTTGTATCGTCTCAGATGCTAATGGCAAACGTGGGGAGAGCAGGAAATTAAAACCTACATCAATATGTGAGAGGCCTTCCACAGTAACACATTTTCAGCCAGACTCTCAATTCATTACATGCTACAGCGCAAAACATAAGACTGCCGTATGTTTTTCCTATTCTGTTTTTATCAATAAGCGACAAAATCTAATGTCTGCAAGCCTAGTGTCTTGGTGTCTGTCACCGAGGATATTTCAGCAAGAAGACTGATGGTATTCGATGGAAATGTAAAGCTTTCGCAAACTATTCGCAATCCAAACATTAACTCACCTCTATCTTTTTTTCCTTTTTCATTACAGCTGATAGGAGAAGGAACACAAAACACATTTGGGCCCTCTGCGCTCCATAAAGAATATAATCAATTCTTTATTATTGCATTCGGGAGGCTTGAGGGCTGTCAAGCTGGGGAAAATTATATTGCTGGAGACTAAGAGAAGATAAATTCACGCGTGGAGCTTTGCTAATGGCAAACGGGATCAGGCACTGTCCGGTTTGTCTGAGTCACGTTACTGATGATAAATGACAGGCCAACGATGACCTGCGGTGCGCCTGAGATGACAACGTGACAATGTTCAACCGCGGCATGATAGCAAGAACAGATATCAAACCGTTTCCTCTGTCGAGATCCCCTGGGATCTCAGAAAACGCACATTAACCAGCCCTCCAGACAGGTGGTAAATCCTCTTGACGTGTTTATACTTATTTTATAGCCGCAACAACCACATTAAAGGATGGCAGCTGGAGAGCCAGTATTTCAGCAGGTCTGCCTATGTTTGTGTGATGACGGTCTCCATAGTGACCTGAGAGGTAGCATCTTTGAGATGAAGTTGCCAGAGACAATGAAGCAACAAACATCAAAGGAACTAGCATTTGCACATCATGTAGGAAATAATCAAGCCGTGTCTGGAGACATGTTCACACTGCTATCAATAATTCATCGAACTCGGCTTTATAATAACTGACAGCTCCTCTGTTCTCCTGCATGCTTTCTGGTAATTTCCCCTTTTTCATCCACAAAGCTGAGCGATGGCTCAGCACAAAAGAATCAGTATAGCAGAAAACAAGGAATTCTGACAATTTTATAGCTGCGCTAAACTAATCTCGGACTGGGAGTCGTTCCATTAAACTCCAATATGACTCCTCCAGGCCCAACTTCTGTCATCAAATGCTAAACATTAATTGGTTTATCAAAGGTTAATTGCTCAATAGATACTAGGCAGTTGGAGTTTAATTGTGCCATTAAATGTTCTCGCTAGAGCCCCAGGTTCGGGTAATGGATTTTGTCATTTGAATGAAAAAATTATTTGGTGGCAGCTGGACTGATAACAGTGTTGAGCATTGACAGGTTCAAGCCCTCTCACACAGTGTCTGTCACACAGGGACAATACACAGAAGCGCATGAGTACACATGCTCGCTGCAAACAGTGATCGTATTTAGCTATGCTTTGTAAATCTAAATGACTCATTCTTCACTGTGGCAGACTTGTCTTTCTGTGCCGGATTTTATGAATGCATTTGCGTCTTCCATTAGAGTGTAACATCAAAAATGGGATGAGGAAATTGCATGAGCCATGCTTGGGCAAAATTCAGAATTGAGCTAGCACCATTTTTGGTTCATGAGTGTGAATTTGAATTACAGTGGCCATGCTGACAGGAAGTTGAATTGGAATGACAGGAAAGGAATTAACTCAACTGCATTTCAAAGAAATTCAATACAAGTAAGGCATTCGGCAAAACAAAGTGTTTCTCTAGGTTACTTTGTCAACATTGAAATTCTGTCTCGACCAATATTCAAATAAAAAATTTGTTAAATTGCTTGATTTGAATTTTTTATTCATTTTAAATTTGAATTGCAATTCTGCATCCTTTTGCCCCCTAAATTTAAATTCAAGAATTTAGTAGAAATTTAAAAATCATTCAGAATTCAGTTCTGAGTACTGCACTCTCCTTGCATTGCCACTGATATGGAAATAAGCAATGCCAAAAACTAAGAAACAAAGTCTTGTGCATGAGTTTCCTAACAGTATGTACATTTCCAAACCTATTTTGTCTCAAAGTCTTGTGCATCAAAAATGCATTTTTGTGTGTTTAGCCTAACAGTATGTACATTTCCAAACCTATTTTGTCTCAGTATGTTCCTTCTCTGGGAATTTAACTACTAGCTGTTGCTTTGACACCACAATGCTTTACTCGTTGAGCTATAGGAACAGAAATCCACATGGATCATTGTTGTACCAACAATATCTCTCATTTTTTACCGCCCAGTTTCTTTAACGATCACTGGGTCATTCTCAGCACAATTATTTCAAATAATTGACCTTGAATTGTTGCTTCCAAACAACCATTCTTCCCTTCCATGCTTAATTAATCAGGACATCCACAGTAATTAATCTCAGAGGAGAACTGATTATGTGGCATAAAGCGATGGGTTTGTATTACACCGCTCTGTGGGCATCAATAACCAAATGTTAAATGAGTGGAAATGCAAAAAAAAAAAAAAAAAGAAAAGAAAAGAAACAACCCTTTCATGATTCCTAATGACTTTGGCTGGTGTCCCGGACAAATAAACCTTCGTAGATAAATTAATAACTTCATGATGTTTTTATTACACGCAAGTAAAAAATTGTGGTCATTCCCTCAGGCAAAACTAGAATCTATAGGAGTGATTCCTGACATGCAGTACTTTATGTTCTCATCATATAGCTTATGTCTTGATATAATATACACAATTTTAAAAGATGAAAATCATATTATTATTCTCTCACCAACAAAATTACAATTAAACTAATAATCCCGTTTTCAAGTTGAGGACATAAATCCTGATGCTCATCACTAAAATTGTCTCATATTGAAATTCTATACTTACTGTAGAAAAACGGATAATATTGCAGAAATTTACCAGTGCATTTTCCATTACAGACATTTCAAAATGCACAACAACACAACAAAATGCAATACGTAATTCACTAAAACACATGAAAAACCAATACAAAAAATTTCTTCATACTAACATTTTACATCTGGCTGTATTTTACAGACCTCTGTTATTTTGTCTTGTTAAAGCCTAAATATAACAAGAAATTATTAGTAATTAGTAATAGTAATATTTAAAAATAGGTAAAGTGGTATTTTGAAAAGTGCCTAAATTTTATCAGAATAAGTCTTGGTAACACTTTAGAATACTGTTTCTTACTTACTGCATAACTAATAAGGAATTATTGAAGAACTAACAGGTGATTATTCATTAAGACTTAACTCACTACTGTTAACTACTAAGGAAGATGTGTTAACTAATCAGTATGTAATATAATTTTATGATTGTGTTAAGTAACAGTTAGCTAATCAGTAACTAATATATTCTGTCATTCCTCCTGAAGAACTACTATTAATTATCTACTAGTTAAGGTTCAAGAAAAATAACTATGAAATAACTACTACTGAACAGTTATACGCAAATAATCACTATAATAATTAGGCTGTGGCCCACAAATCAAGTACTTGAGTAAAAGTACAGATACCCCAATAAAATATTACTCCAGTAAAATTATAAGTAGGCCTATTCATTTTCAAAATTACTTGAGTAAAAGGACAAGTACAAAGTACTACTACAGTAGTAACTTTGTTACAGTTCACTTATTAGCCTATAATGGAAATGAAATATTCATTTTGTTTGCATCTAAATGTTTAACTTTTGATTATGAAATGTTTGTTAAATTAGTTTAAATTTGGGCAGTATACATGTTAAAATGGAATAAAATATGCTGTATTAAGAAATGTTCTCATCTGAAATAAAGATCGTAAACAAGTTGTGTTGTGTATTTTACAGTTTATGATTACTTTTATTGTTTTTTTTTAGAGTGTAAGTTTGATTTGAGTCAAAATGATGTAGTTATTATTACTTACTAATAAGTTTACTTTAGAATACTGTTTCAGGTTCTAAGTAATTCCTGTGGAATTATCTGATAATTATTTATTAATTACTAATGGGTTCCCTATGTTTTCACTTTAGAATACTGTTTCAGGTTCTAAGTAATTCCTGCGGAATTATCTAATAATTATTTATTAATTACTAATGGGTTCCCTATGTTTTCACTTTAGAATACTGTTTCAGGTTCTAAGTAATTCCTGCGGAATTATCTAATAATTATTTATTAATTACTAATGGGTTCCCAATATTTTCACTTTAGAATAGGCCTACTGTTTCAGGTTCGAAATAAGTCCTGCAGAATTATTTGATTATTCTTTATTAATTACTAATGGGTTCCCTATGTTTTCACTTTAGAATACTGTTTCAGGTTCTAAGTAATTATTGCGGAATTATCTAATAATTCTTTATTAATTACTTATGTGTCCCCAATATTTTCACTTTAGAATAGGCCTAATGTTTCAGGATCAAAATAAGTCCTGCAGAATTATTTGATAATTCTTTATTAATTACTAATTGGTTACCTGTATTTTCACTTTTCCTCAGGCTTTGCCTTACATACAGAAATTGATTTAATGGTAATGTGGTATATGCTGATGAGGCACACATACAGTACTGTATATAAAATATAAAAACTAAGGTAAGTTATCGCAAGGCACTGGAGTCGTGGTGGGGTTCCTACTGGAAGCTGATTTCTTACAAAACACACTCACAAAACAATTCACTACACAGGCAAAACCTCTATAAAATGTATTGCATTTATTAATTTTGCTTTTTCATACTACTACTACAACTACTGCTAATAACATTTATATGAAAGTGTCACAGTTCAATGTAATTGTGTAAAACTGTTCATTAGTAGTTACTTCATAGTTATTTTTCTTGAACCCTAACTAGTAGATAATTAATAGTAGTTCTTCAGGAGGTATGACAGAATACATTAGTTGCTGATTAGCTCAGTGGTCCCCAACCCCCGGGCCGTGGACCGGTACTGGTCCATGCGTCATTTGGTACCGGGCCACACAAGAAAGAATAAATAACTTACATTAAAGCTGCAGTTGGTAACTTTTGGGCCTCTCGTCTGGCGGAAGAACATTGTAGCCGGAGCTACTTCTCTCTGTTTACATCTATGGCGAGTCACGCAGGTACTGTGCTACTCTGCAGCATTGCCAACCCCAACCAGACTAAAATAGTCCGAATATAAACACTTATTATAGGTGTACTGTAGAGATTCAGGATAAGACAAAAACACGGTTTGGAAAATGGATTCTTGATGTACTCACTCATTACATATATTTTTTATATATAAAAAATTAAGCGTTAGGGTTAGGGGGCAGAGAGGATGTTATTCATGTTATGTTGTTGGCGCTATGTTACGAGGACGCTGCTAATAAATTTGCATACGAATACACAGTGGATTCATGTTTATTATTATATTTACAATATACCACAGTTTTTATGCCAGTCGTATCATTTTATTTTGTTGTATTTATCCGTCACACCTTAAAGCCCGGTCCGTGAAAATATTGTCTGGCATTAAACCGGTCCTTGGCGCTAAAAAGGTTGTGGACCGCTGCTAACTGTTACTTAACACAATCATAAAATTGTATTACATACTGATTAATTAACATATCTTCCTTAGTAGTTAACAGTAGTACGTTAAATGTTAATGAAAAATTACCTGTTAGTTCTTCAATAATTCCTTATTAGTTTTGTAGTAAGTAAGAAACAGTATTCTAAAGTGTTACCTAAGTCTTATATAGGCCTTTTATCTTAAAACTCCCTTCAGCTAAAACACAAGCATTTTCAAAGTCTTTTTTAAAGTTACAGAGCTCAAAAGGTACTGTGTAACAGGAAAGACAATCTATATGAAATTAATGTAGAAAGCCATATGTGTTTTCTGCGATGCCTGTTTGTGAATGCAGTAGTAAAAGTGGTTGCAATTCCACCCTGCCATTTGGTGTTCAAGTCAAACACACCATTCAAATAAAAACAAACATTGGGAACAAAGGCCCTGCGTTTGCAGGAATTAGCATCCTGTGCGAAGTGCCAGCTGTGTTTGCTCTTGCCACAGAGGTGTAGCTAAACACTTGACAGTGTGTCACTTCTAACCGCTGCCATTCTGCCGATGCTGCAACGTTCTACTCCTGACCCTCGCTGCCACAAAAGAAGTACTCGCACTTTCCATCTCCGCAGAGCTCACTGCCTGTCAATCTACCTATTCAAAAGTTTCCTCTCCCTGTGAGAGACCATTCCTCCATCTCTCCATTTGGCCTTGCCTATAAGTGCCACTTCGGTTTAGATTCCACCACAGCCCCAGAAATATACAAAAAGAGCTCCCACGGAGGGTTCGGCGGGGTGGAGCAGACCTGCTGTTTCATTAACACTCCAGGGAAGTGCTGGTTCAAAAAGAGGCCTTGAGTCACACTGTTGATCCCTTTAGCTACATCAAAGAGCAGTTGTGATGATTGCATGGGGAGATTGAATGCCACACTGGGCACTCTTAGTGTGGAGAGAAGTTGTCGGATTTTGCGAGCATTTAGCATGCTAATTGGAGTTATGGCCATCTGTACAGTACAATATCTGAAGTCCAAGAGATTTTTTGCTTTAAATGCCAGTTTTTATTATTCAAAAGCACTGGGAGGGAGGTTGAAGAAATGATGACTTTTTGGCAAGGGGAAGGGGTATGAACTGCAGCATCTGTTGGGAAATAAACCAATGTTTGTCAAGGACTTCAGGAAAACAACATCAGTGAAATATAACCCGGCAACGGTATAGATAAGAAATGGAGGGGAATAGACAGGTTGGCAAATGAAAGAAGCAACCTTTTTTTGCAGACTGAATGAAATGCTAGCTGTCTGTAGCTGAACACTCTGTGGATGGATCCAAAGCTTATAGACTACAGCACAGTCTGAAAGAGAAATGTGAGATCCGCACACACATACACTCTTTCCCACTACTGCTGCATTTGAAATTCATTTCCAACTCCCCCTCTCCACAAAGTCTCACATTTATTTTTAGCTCTTTGCCTGGGAAGCATAAGAACGTTGAATGAAAATTCATTTCAACCCCCAATAGTGGTGAAAACCTATTTCTCTGAATATGTTTGCCCCTGTACAACACTGATATAGTTACGTTTCTCATTTACCTCCACTTACCCCAGCCAGTGTTGAGAAAAAATATCCTATCCCAATAATCCAAACAGCCTAATACTTTAGCCTGATAGTTGAGATTCTGTAAAAAGGAAGGTTTTTCTTCATGTCCAGGGTAATTTAACATAGATCACTATGGGCAGCTTGCGCATTTAACATGGTGCTTGCTGTTATACACTTGATTGCATTCTGCTGACTGAGCTGCAAGCGGTTCCTTGCCCTATCGCCTCCGCTGCAGCCTCCTTAAAAGTCACTGTGACCATGGAGGTCAAAAATACATAGAGAAAACTTTCAGTTAACATTTTTCAATCATCTCAATGGAAGCTGCTCACTGATGCATGATCATTAGAAATACACAACCAAGAACATCATGACTCACTTTACCCTGTGGTGGTCTACTTGCACCCGCTATATGAACACAAAAAATAATTGTGGACATGATTAGAAAAGGCTTAATGTTCTTAAAAGAACTGTCACATCTTTCACATCTTAGATCTTTGTGGTCAGATAAGAGTGCCATAGGAAATTGAGCAATTGTTGGGGTACAATGCAGCCACAATTAAGCAGTCTTTGATAATGAAACATATACCCTATACCCTATAATTTATTTAATAACAAATATAATTAAAATCTATTAATATATTTACATATCACTCGATACCTACTGATATAAAACTTATATTTAATCTTTATTTGGAGTACTACATATGCACAATGCACATTTCTTAATATTAAGCCTATAATGTGTTTAAATATCATTATTGATGAGTATGATCTTTGAATAATATTGTTCTTTAAGTGCAGGATATTTCAAGTGTACCTAAAGAATACTTGCAATAGTTCCACTTTAACACAATCAAATATTCTTCAGTATATCTATATTTGGACTTCAGCACTACTTCCAACCAATTATTATGTCTGGAAATACTCTTATAAGAAACTAGAAAATGCACAGCTTTATTAAATAGATATACAAAATTTTGTATACTCATTTTATAGATAGATTATTTTTGAATGGCCAACAACAGGCAAGTCATGACAGCATAGTTACAGAATCTACCAGCAGAGGCACTAATCAGACTGACCCCTGGCTGTGAATGACCAGCCTTTGGGATTTTATTCTATTCTCACAACCTCTCCTCATCAATGTCACGCTTTTAGTAACCTAGGTGAGAACATACATGTTATCTATGCATAGCGTTGCCTAAGGCAGTGTTTCAAAAATGGGTCACAGGCCTACCTAGTCCATGTGCAGCCATCTGATACATGAGCTGGTTTGCAATTTGAGTGGAGAGGATGCAGGATAAGCCAATGACGAAAGGCAGAAAATCCATTTAAACTCATCTTTTTTGACCTGCTATTCTTAAAAGAGGTGATTTTGCACATCTCTCAACACTCGCTTTTAGGAAAGGCGCTTAGGATGTTTTTTTTAAACGGTTGCACAGAAGATGGTGCTAATATGGTGAATCTTAAATGTATAAGTCAGATACCAAACAGGCACTAAACACTATCACTCACATAAACCATTCCTGCAGAACAAAAGCAGTATGTGCTTATAGGCTGGCATATGAACAATCGGATAATGTTAAGCCATAATAACAGTGTAAAAATAGTGGGAGGCATAAATGGGAGCTGCTTTTCTGCTAGGAAGACACATAATAATGCATAGCTTGGATCATTGGAGTTCGTCTCCGCCGCCAAACTCTTTATTATAAGATGTGGGCTCCCTGGGAGCTGCTGTACGTTATCAGCGCTCATCAAAGGCACTGTCAAGAAAATGTAAAACTGGGACTTTCAGAGGCTGTCTCAGACGCTGTGCACATTTAAATGAGACAGCCTTATTAATTCTTCAAAAGCTAGGCAGCTTCCTTTTTCTCCCTCCGACTAATTTTGGCACATTTAGGAACGATAAAAGCCCCATCACCCTCAAAAACACATGCGGATGGTCTCGGTTGTACTTGGAGGTCCAGTCTAGTGAACGCTGACTATTTGTGTATGTACACTTGGAACATCTTGAACAGGATGTCTTGGCTGCCTTTTCTTCACGTCAGTATATTTTAAAAGAGAAACAAATTATTTAATATTCTTATATTTGTATACATAATTGTATAATATATACAAATATTAAAAATATCTAAAAAATAACATTACACACAAAACACTAGAGTAATGGCTGCTGAAAACATCATCTCGCCGCACGGGTATATTTGTAGTAATAGCCAACACTACTGTATATTGTATGGGTCAAAATTATCGATTTTTCTTTTATGCCAAAAATCATTAGGATATTAAGTAAAGAACATGTTCCATAAAGATATTTTGTAAATTTCCTACCGCAAATATATCAAAACTTAGACCTTTAGATTCCAGATTTTCAAATAATGGTATCTCAGCCAAATATTGTAGTAATTTCACGGTTAAAGCTAAGTGTGTAATTCTCTTCCAGCATTACAATATCTGCCATTTCAGTTGCAGATAACTGTAAATAAGCCATTTGTAGATTCATTTATCATAAAAAGCATAAACACTGCAGGCAACATATACTGTAGCAACAGCGGCTCAACCAATAGCATGAGTTTGGTGCGGGGCTATCTGTTTGTCTGGACCAATGGAAGAAGGGGGTGTGTTTAGTTAGGGGAAACCTGCTTGAAAACAGTCATTTGGCTATGCTAATGATAAAAATATTACACACTTTAACAGTAATGATGCACATGACAGTCAAAACTGTCACACTTGAGTTCCAAGACACTTTTAGGAAAATATGTCATTACATGGACTAGAAATTCCAATTCAGCTCATTGAAAACACATTAACCCGCCCGGATTACAAAGCAAATAGAAAAAGTATGGCGCCAGCATTTCTTCAGAACTCCCAAAGATGCTGA
Organism: Cyprinus carpio; assembly: GCF_018340385.1. NCBI lineage: Eukaryota > Metazoa > Chordata > Actinopteri > Cypriniformes > Cyprinidae > Cyprinus > Cyprinus carpio. The sequence goes on along the minus strand of NC_056614.1, from coordinate 18,970,220 downwards.
GATTTGTTCAAGCCATCACGGCCATTTAAAAAAATATCTGTCACATTAAGACGTGTGTCCTATTCAATTTAAATGGAAATGGGGCAGCTTGGAAGGAAAAAAAAATATCAGTTGAAAGTAGGCTGACTTTGAGGAAAGCTACAAATGAGAAAATAAGGTGATTAAATTGGAGAAATCTCTTGTCAATACAAATGTAAATGAATTTCTGCAGTCTGTTTATCATCCATGAAGGACAGTGCAGCGTATTAGATAGGGCTATTGCATATTCATTGTACAGTAGCAGCCCTCTTCCAGTCGGATCTAAAGAAAGAGAGGTCAGATGAATATGGAGAGAAGCTTTAGTCATGACCTCTTTCTCTGAAACAAACCTTTCTCATTTTCCCTGAAGAAACGTATGGTAGTTGTCAGTAGGGGAAAAGAGCTGCACAAGGACTTGTTTTCATGGGGAGATGGATCGGCCACTTTTTTTAGTATATACTGTAGTTGCTCAGCTGTGGAGTTGTACTTTCTGACATGGGACATCAAAGCTCTCATTATCTTAATTAGATATACTTCAGAATCTATTAACATCATCTGCTTTGCACATCTGAGGAAGATTTTAAATGTGCTATCGAAAACAGATTTTGAAATGCAAATTTTGAGGCTGTAATTGATATAATTTATAGATTGATAGGCTTTCGTGTTTTAGTGTGGCCTGGGTAGCTCATTAAAAATCCCTAAGGAGTCTCAAGCTAATACTTTCTAGAGGGCCCTTTTTTACCTTTCTGAAAAACTAAACACATTTAATCTAAATTAAATATTAACATTTTGTTCAAAACTAATTTAAATACAATTCTTCTCCAAATCTGAATAAACTCATCACTCCTGACCAGCAAACCTAGACATAAATATAGTATTACTGGGATTTATTTAGTCCCACAAAATAGCATCTTTAAAGGGATATTTTCCCAAAAATGAATAAACTGTCATCACTTATTCACCCTCATTTTGTTCCAAACCTACTTGACTTTCTTTCTTCTGCAGAACATAAAAGACATCTTGAAGAATATTTAAACTGTTTTTGATCACAATGAATATCAGAGGGGTCCAAAACAACACTGACATAAAAATATCTCGTTTTAACTTTTAAACCAAATGAATGTGAGAAAGTGATGACAGAATTTTTATTAAGCAGTTGGATGAATTTGTGTCTTCCATCATTCCATGAGCCCTACTTTCCAAAGGCTCACCCCCAGGAGCATTTCATTTAAACAATCAATCCCCTAAGACTGGCCCATAGCAAGAAAGGCTGTTTTTTTTTCAGTCAGTGCGTCTGAAGGACTGCCTGGCACTGGAGCTTGGGTGGATAATCCGTTGGATCGAGTCTCCTTGGGCAAGGGCCAGCCAGCAGCCGGATGGTTTTGGGCATCCCGCCCGGTCAATCCCCACACTCTGGAGGTCAACATCCAGTAGATGCCAGAGGTCAGCGTAGAGACAGACTCACTGTGACTGTGTGCTATAACCTAGCAAGACCAGAATCCTCTTCTAAAAGGATCAACACAACAAAGAAAAGTTTTCACCTAATAAAAGGCCATTCAGTGTTCATGATATTACTCAACACCATTTGTACTACAGACAAATTTAGTCATGATACACTGTATAAGAGTACTTTAATTTAATGGTTCTCAACATACATATGCCCAAAAAGTATTAGTACATTACAACATTTTTGGACACCTCAAGTAGTCAACTTATAATATATATAAAAACATCTGATATATCCTGATCTCTATTGGCTGGACTTCCTGTAAGCATGATTAAGACTCTGCAGATGATCCAGAACACAGCAGCATGTCTGGTCTTCAATCAGTCAAAGAGGACCCACGTCACACCTCTCCTGATTCACTCCACAGTTACTGCCAGAATAAGATTTAAGGCTTTGACACTGGCTTTCAAAGCTGCCACTGGAACAGCATCCTCTTACCTCAATACAATTCTATAAGTGTATGCTCCCTCCAGTTGCACAGTCACTGAATGAGTGGAGCCTTGCTGTGCCTTCACAATGTGAGGCACCAAGTCATTTTCCAAAACCTTCACCCTCACCGATCCTCTCTGATAGAATGAACTAACAAACTCTACTCCATCTGCTGAGACTATCACAACTTTCAAAAGCATCTGAAGACCAGTCTCTCTGCAAGCACTTAACCATTCCACAACCTTAAACCAAGGCACTTTTTTTATTTTTTGCATGTCCCTTCTGCTCTAGCTTGTTTCCTAATCCAGCTTTCTGTCAAACCTGACATTGTATACTATGAATATTGTTGATTTTATGATTAATTTTTGATCTCTATTGTAAATTTGCTTAATGCATAAATGTAAATCAAATATTTTAAATATATATATCTGACATCTAATATATGCCATCAAAGTTTTTAAATTACCCCTTGCAATTATAACGCAAACCACTAGGAGCATTTAACAGTGATTCATTGTATGATTCCAGATATTTCAAGAACAATTTTCTTCATTAAAAACAACAGTTCTTGAGCTGAGAAAATTTAAATAATAAATATGATTTCAATGTTCATGGTGTGCATGTTTTTGGGGATTATTAAAAGTTATAATTTACAATAGTCTACATTAAAATATATGTAAGTCATCTTGCAGCTCCCTTGGAAGTTTGCTGAGGTCCCCAGGTTGAGAACTACTATATTAATACTTTATGGCATTTATAATATCAGATAGTTAAAAAAAATGATTCGACAGACCCCTTGCAATTACACCACAGAACACTAGGTGTCTGTGGACCCCCAGGGTTGAGAAACACAGCTTTAATCAAGTAATAAAACGAAAATAAGAAACTCGATATTAACTCATCTAAACAATCATTATTACAATTTGTAGGGCTACTTTTTTCATTGCAGCACATTCCACCAAAACCTGACAGTTTGTCTCTTTTCTCACCTCTAACACACACAATAATACACAGTCTCTCTTACACTTTCACCCTCTTCCTTTCTCACCTCTCACTTGCTTCCATGCTCTTTCCACAATGTCTCAGCAACCTTCTTCTCACCCCATGATCCTCGCTGAAGCTCTGTCTCTCGCTTCATGTCATGTCTCATCTTAGGGGAATTTTAGGGCTTTGCACTGAGGAACAGCATCTGCTGAGGGACAGGCGAGGTAAAGGAGAATTCCTGGCCTTAAGCATCAGCACTCCACTGGAAACTGTACCCTCTCCTCCATAACAAGAGAGATGTGTTTATTTTCTTGACCTTTATTGGCATCCTTCTCGCCAATCCAGTTTGCCGTCGCTCGGTGGTTTGCCATAATTACTTTTGCAGATAGAGGTGAGAAGGGGTGCATTCACATCATACCAGGCACTCTCACTGGTCAGGTGTCTGCATTTTCCAGCATACAGATTTGAATGTCAGTGTAAGGTTAGGCCAAATGACTTTAAACAGTGTTTCCTCTGAGATGGCTCAATTTGTAGAATAAACGCATTAAGTAAATACGCTCCAAAGAAACAAAAGGTAAAATATTTTAACTGTGCCAAAATGAGACAAAGAAGCATTTCAACCAAAAAAATGTCATGAATTCTGACATTATTTACAAACCCTCATGTCATTCCGTAATATTTATTCATAAAATATTGCTCTATTTGTTTAGTTTTTTCCCCAATATTTCTGGTCACACTTTAGTTTGGGGACCAATTCTCAATATTAAATAACTATTAACAGTGACTTTTGCCTCAATAAACTCGTTGCTGCTTATTAACAGTTAGCAAGGTGGATTAAGGGTTCTAAAATATGGTCATGCAGAATAAGGCATTTATATATGCTCAGTTAGTAATAAACAGCCACACAAAAAGCTCAAATTTAAGTCATTAGTCACTAGTAAAATCACCTCTCAAAATAAATGTTGTCTGTGCAGCAGGTTGGACATCACTGACTTCATTTGGTTTTCATAACCAATCGTCACATTCTCAAAGCTGTGCCAAATTTGAATTCTGAGTCACAGCCAAGGCGTTTTTAAGTGAATACTGACTTAAATTTCATTCATTTGGTTCCTCACACAAAGCTGTAATATGGCTTCAGATGTGTTGAAATACAACGAGAGTTGTATGGACCATTTTTATGGTGCCTTTTTTAGTCCTTTTTGGAGCTGCTGGTAAGGTATTTTGTGTGTTCCATTCTGGTTTAGAACAACATGATGACAGAATTATTATTTTGGGGGGAATTATTCCTACTGGAAATTTCTTGCCATATGCAAACAGAAAGTTTACTGTAGCATTTGTATACATAATGCTGCTATATTTGAGCATGCTGCATAGCATTAGTTCTTAAAACCAAACATTTAAGCACGCCAGAGCTGATTTCTGAATTGGCAATTATGTTAAATACCTGCCTGTCAAAAGATTCACTGAACTGTGAAACACTTTTAATTGTGACCTGAAAAAATGCTTAGGCAATTCTCTTCACAAGGTGAAAAAAGAGAAGAAAACTGAAAATAAATGCATAACAAGACAAACAGGAGTGAAAACGCAGCACAACACAACAACACAGGGACCTGCTTCCTCTCCATCAGCACAGCAACAAGCCTTGGGGTGCAGCTCTCACAACAAAGAACAAGAGTGTCTCTCTCGCTCTTCTGAAGAATACAATTTTCTCTCCTTCTTCTCCCTACCCTTGTACCCCGCTCAAATTCTGCCCAAATCCCCTGCTCTGGGATTTACATTCGGCACGCCACAAACCATACTCCCTGATGTCTCAAAACATAAGTGTGTTTCAACATCATTCTCTTTTTGCTTTTAATTTTCCAAGGAATGCTAGTGCCATTTCACGCCTCTCTCCCTTTTCCCTACATGCCTAAAGCCAATATCCAGTGCATGTGTGTCTGAGAAACTGCCTCTACAGCTCCAAGTGAGAAAAAAGAAGCTCCAGTGGATTTTCGAATGCTGTCTGCCAATGAGATCTTTTGATCAGCTGCCAGGTGATGACAGACAATCTGCATTGATCTCGCTCTTTCTCTGACTCTTTCCAAGCAGAGGGCAGTGAGCAAGGCTCATCGGTTTGAAAAGTGAAATGACGCCACGTGGGATTTCTTTGTTTCTTATTTTCTCTGCTGTCTTCTCCATGCCTCACTGTTTGAGGAAAACTCGATGACATCACCAGAGCTGAGTCAAACTCGCTGCAAAACAACAGGGGAAGGGAACGAGGTCAGACAAAGCTCTTGTTAGGATGTTTGTGCTAAAACTGGCCTATAGTGGGATGGAGGTTGTTTAAGCACGGGCCTACGCCGTTGCGTGCGAGCTGAAGGAGCGCCGTTTGGATCCTTGCATTGCATTACAACAAACCTTACAAAATGCTAAACAATGTAATAATTTATGAAAGCGGAGCTGCTCTGGCTTGACTTCACAAGCACCTCATCGATAAAACACTAAAACAAATTTGCTTATTAACTTTTGTTAAGTTTTAATTGTGCAGACGATATCCTGCAGCTTCTCAAATTACCCAAAGAAGAAAGAGGAAAGCAAACTTCATTGCAGACTGTTAGGTAGTACTTTCAATCTGACTTGTACACTCTGCAGAAAATGCGATTGGTTTGCAGCTATTGTAATGCTGTAAAAAAAAAAAAAAAAAAAAAAAGGTCATAAAGATTAATTTCTGTTAATATTTTGAGAACATTTCCAGTTAGATTTGTCAAAAAATTTGTTGTCAATGGTATGGGGAGGGCAATATATCGGTAGATACGATCAACCGGTAGAAATTTGTCAACCGATTTTGAACTACAGTATCAGATTTTGGACTATCATCTCTATCACAGTTACATGGTAACAAAAACTTATCATTTGCCTATGTTTTTAAGCACTGCAGTTTAAAAAAAAGTAATTTTAACATTAAAATGCAGACTCATTTGCATGAAATTAAATGGGAGAAAATCACTCCAATGCACATCAATGATGCTGCTGCATTGGATCCAGGTAGTTCTTAAAGTCACAGCAGTCTATATTCCTGAGGACAAGAATAATGACATTTCTATTGCATCAATATTTTTGATATAATAAAGACCTTCTTTAAAGCAAAATTAACAATATCATCATATATACTGTTACTGTGAAATAAAATTACTTATATCGTGATAAGATTTTGGTCATATCGCCCACCTCTAGTCAATGGTATGGAAGCTTGTTTACTCCACAGGATTAAAAAATATTTAAGGTAAAACTGGTAAATCTCACAATTCTTACCTTTTTTCTGCAATTTTGAGTTTATATCTCTTAAATTATACGCTTTTTACTCAATATTCTGAATTGTGAGATATAAAATCAGAATTGTGAGATTAAAAATTCACAATTATCTTTTTTTTTTTTTTTAATTCTGTGGCAGAAACAAAAAGACAGAATTCTAAGTTTTGGCTATATCTAGTCATTCAAACTTTTTTCTCACAACTGTGAGAAAGAAAGACCAAATTGTGAGATGAAAAGTTAAAAATTACCTTTTATATATCATGGCAGAAACAAGATTTCATATAAAAGAAAGTCATGTTTGGCACTATGAGGGTGAGTAAATGATGACAGAAGTTTTATTCTTTGGTGAATTATCCCTTGAACACATTCAGTGACATGTAGAAAATCATCTCTGCTGAAGACAAAAATAACAACAGAACAACATATATTATCATCTGAGCTGCATAGAGAAGAACTGGCAGAAGAGAATATGTCTGTCTTCCATCAGTCCCAAATTAGCCTGAGGGATGCAAGCGCTCGGTCTGACACATTCAGACACACGTTCATGTTTCAAACAGGCCCTGTCAGGGCAGACTGACCCCTTGGCAGATGGTGCGTATCACATGTATCACCTCAGAATCATCAGCATGAGAGTTGTCACTATTAAGCTGACCCCGACCCCTTGCCCTCGTCTCTAAATCCAGGTGTGAGGGTGACGAGACAGAAGCATCATTTCTGCAGGGTCACGGTCTTAACTCTATACAGCTCTTTTTTGTAGAAGATCTGGTTCTGCACACAGCACACAAATATTAGGCTGATTTCTCTCAGCACCTCCAGTCACAGCTAACAGCTGTTGATGAACGAGAAGCGACGGCTTGTGATGGCGCTTCTCCATTAGAAAAACATAACCAGCTGTTATTTCGAAAGGGGACGGTGGGCTTATTACCGTGATTTCCAGCGGGAGTAGTTCTCCTGTTTGGCTGATTATTTTGCGTGGCTGAGATTCTGCAAGGGAGGTACGTGTTTTGTGTTGCTGACAGATAACAGCCTTTTCGTTTCACCAAGGTCTAGGGATAAAGGACAAAATATTTCATCCTGGAAATTATTATATCCAGTAAAGTCTGAGAAAAGCCATCAGCGAGCCAGTTTTATGCTGGCAAAAAGGAGCATATTGTTTCAGATGACGCTCAATGCTAAATTTGTCATTTTGTAATTTTGTGAGGGTAAATGTTACTCTGCAAGACCATTAAAGGAATAGATCACCCAAAAATGAAAATGTCATCATCTACTCACTCTCGTGTTGCTCAAAAGGGCAGAAGGCAAGATTTTCTGTGAATAATAACACTCTGTGAATAACATTTAATTTGGGAGCTTTCATTTCATTCAAACCAGTAGTTCAAGCTTTGTGCTAAATGTCTCCTTTTGTGTTTAAATGAAAAACAAGCAAACAAACAAATCTTTCAGATGACATGATAAGATTATAAGATAAGATGATTAATTTTACACAGTTTTTGAAAAGTGATCTCTGTTTGCAATCTTGCCACCTTTTTTGTGTACAAGCTTTTTCCATACACTACTGTGGTCACATTTTATTTTAAGGTCCAATTCTTGCTATTAACAAACAATTAACTATGACTTTTGCCTAGTAAGGTAAGGTAGTTGATAAGTTTAGGTATTGTGTAGGATTTGGGAAGTAGAATATGGTCATGCAGAATACAGTATGTGCTTTATAACTGCTAATAAACAGGTAATTTATTAATGCTAATAAGCAACTAGTTAATAGTGAGAATTGGTCCCTATGCTAAAGTGTAACCACTACATCTACTGCATTAGCTAACTGCTAGGAAATGGAAACATGCTGCTCTGGATGAGATGATCAATGTAAATATCTGTTCTATGTACAGTAAATGGTAGCTAATAGAATTAACCAAATTAATGAAACATTTATTTGCAAATTGCTTGCTCATTCATTGTAGTGAATGCCTCATAGAGCACTACAGAGAGCAGTTTTAGACTACTCTGAAAGTAAGTAACCACATAAAAGCTGTTTGATTTGTTATAAAAAACAACAACACATGGACTGTTAGCTCGTACTTTCATTCAAACTGAAGAAAATGAAGAAACTACTCTAACTAAATATATAGTTGAAAAAAGCAAGCATATCAAAAATTAGCATTCACTACAGATTAAATATTTAAGTCATGATATTAATAGAAAATTCTGTCATATTTACTGATCCTCATATCCGCCCAAACATGTATGAATTTCTTCTGTGGGAAAAAATAAGATATTTTGGTCACATTTTATTTTAAGGTTCAGTTCTTGCTATTAACAAACTATTAGAATTCTGCTTCAATACACTCCTAATTAGCTGCTTATTAGTAGTTAGTAAGGTACAGTAGTTGTTAAATTTAGGTATTGGGTAGGACAAGAGATGTAGAATATGGTCATGCAGAATATGTGCTTTAATAAACATCCAATATGTAAATAGTAAGCATGCTAATAAGCAATTAGTAAATAGTGAGAATTGGGCCCTATACTAAAGTGTTACCGATATTTTTTGAAATTGTTCAGCTGTTTTTGTCTGTTCACTGAAAGCCAAAGGGGTCCAAAACAACATTAAATGAATAATAAAAATAAAAACACTGACGCATACTTCAAAACATCTCTTTTTATATCTTGCATCTCTGTGTTTGCTGGCGAGCTTTCATTGCCGCCTCTGTTCTGTCGTCTTTCTCCCACTGACACTGAACTGAGAACTTGTGGTTACAGTTTACCACGCAAAACACCCTTTACTCACCTAAATGAAGCCAAGACCACTTACCTTAGGCAATTGATACTGACTGGTAAATTACTGAAGAACAGCACTTTAAAAAAACATTAATAACACTCGAGCATTTAGAAGAAAAGGCATCAAAGATTTAGTCCTGATAGTCGCTTAGAAGTTGTTGGCATTACACAATGATAAATAAGGAGCTGCATTTTACTGGACTTTTTCCAAAGCAAATATCTGGCTAAATAATCAAACTATAAAGCAAGGAGAGGAAAAACTGTACAGAGATACAAACAGACACAAATATGTTAATCCTCAGTCCGCTCTAACTTTTAGCCTGAACTTTACTGTGTGTCAGATTCAAGTACAAAATCTTGAAATGCAGCTCTCATAGTTTTCAACTCTCAATCCATGGATTTCATATTTTTCAGTATGAGGTAAAGCCTTCAATCACTGAAGACAGTGCGCAGACAGATCTCTCGGCTGACTCTGCTGCTTGTGTGATACCCCGAGCTTTAGTCAAATTTTCACCCCTGCTTCCTGCACTTTTCTGTTTCAGAATCAGAGCACATGGTGGTGGATCGTGCTGTCCTGGATAAGGAACAGCTGTTTGAATGAATCTTTAATTTCACTCACATCGGTGTTTGCCTCTGCCAGCTGTACCATCGTTCTTCACAGTTTCAAGTGCCTATCATTCATTAGCCCACCACAGCTCGATCTCATTTGCAGCCTGCTGTATGCATGTATGCATGTTTTGAAATCTGTCTTTGTTCACTAAATGTATAGTGGAGTTATGCATCTCATGGAAATGGACTGTTAATGTCTACAGGTGTAAAGTCTATTCAAACTGAAGTTTTTTTTTTAGATTCAATATTATATTCATCATATACATTGCTTTATACATTTTTCACATTAACTTTTATCTAGGCAATATTATATTCAGCTTATACATTTTGCTACTGTGTTCCCTTTAATCGATCTTAGCATTGCTAGTATCATGCTTTTTTATATTTAAAAATAATAAATGCATTAAAGTTGTATGTAAAAAGTGTTAATAATGGTTCGAGAAATCACAAATTTACTATAATGGTTTATTAAACAGATAATAAAAATAATAATAATAATAATAATAATAATAACAAAATATATTTAAATAAATATTATATAACAATATATAAATATTATATTGTTATTTGTACCACTTTTTATCTACCACCAAAGAACTACTAAGCTGTAAAAATACTTTTTATTTCTTTCATATGATTTTGATGCCTTTTCTAAACCAGCTGCCACAGGGCCCCTCAGAAAAAGAAAAAAAACAAAACTAACAGTCATTGCGTTAAGCTTAATATTTCATCTTTTAGTTCACAGCATAAACTAGATTATCTTAGAAACTTCCTTTAAAACGCAGGCTATAACTGCACATTTACTGCTAATGAATTGCTCCGGGTATTGAGCCGTTTACTGCACCATTGAACTTGATGCAAAGTTTTGAAATAATGCTGTGAGACAAGATCTCACAAAACTGCTTTTATGGAAAACCTAATGGCTGCTATAGATAGAGATTTCCTACTTTAATGCTAATACCTTATCTGGAAACCGCTGCATATCTGTAGAGTCCACCACTTAACCCGACCTCAGAGTTTATAAAGTGTATCAGAACGAAGAGCCTCTTTTCCCTGCATTTACCTCTCTGTTACCTTTTAGCATAATTACTGCACCATGTTTAATGTCAGCTCAAATACCACGCTAATCAGCATCAGAAAAGAGGTCAGACTGTCTTACAATTGTTGCCGGCGTTTGAAAGGATAAAAGCCTGTGCTTCATTCTGCATAACAGCAGATCCTCTGGTCTCTTCTCACCCCTCCTTTTGTAAATCACAATGGCAGATTAAAGCAAGAAGGTTGTGGTGTGATTAACAGCAAATGCTGCCTGAACAAGTTTGGACTCCAATTCAGAATGAAAAAGCAAGGATAAAAATGAAAATTAAACACAAATTACCTGCTTGCAGGACTCAGATGTGCTTGTAGGAACGAGCCTTCTGGTTTGAGAAGATGATGATCAGTGGATCCATAGAAAATGGCTTCTTATCTATGTGAAACAAACAGAAGAGAAGAACATTGCTCATTTACTGTTGCTGTGACGAGTGAGTAAACATGAGCTACCAAATCCTCCTGTTGAGAATTGTATTTCCTGTTCTTTATTCATTGGAAGAGGCAGCCGTGGGTGCTCTGGAGAGTAGTGCATTATGGGATTCCATGGTGCTCAAACACAGAGGAGGCCTAATTGGCTCTCAATGAATGGCCATAACTATATATCACAAACCCCATGACCAAGCTAACAGCCAGCTGAACTATTGCTGCCGCAGTTGCCTTTCCCTCATGTGCGCACGCTCGTATCCCAACTCATTCGGAGACAAATATTAACACAAACAACATGTTTACACAGGAGAAAGAGATGAACAGCTGCATTCACGAGTCACAGACGCAAAAGCAAATTCGCATTTGAACACACTCAGACATCTGTACACGCAATCCAATACGAACACAGTGAGGAAAAAACACCCATGGCGGTTCATCGGTTGCTCTCCGGCTGTGAATTCACGCTGCCTGCACAGCAGACGGGTCCTCACGTCATTTTATTAGCACTCAAGGGTAGGGGAAGAGGTGTCTGCAGGGAACACAGCCACTTCGAGAATATAGGATCTGACTAATGCCCTTTTCTTTCTGTTAGTGTGTGTTTGTGTGCTTGAACTTGTGTGTTGTTACCTTTGTAGTGCTTACAGTATATACTTGCTAGACTCCATCAATACACTCAGAGGATAAAAATGCTCATTCACTTAATGGAACTCTTTCATTTAATTTGAAGTATCAGCTGTTTCTCCTCATATGTCTTTAGGAGAATGATTCAGTTTTTGATATTCATTATGAAGGCAGAATAAGGATTCACTTATATTGAAATTCTGGCAGATACCATTAAGTCAGAAATTATTTGTCATGTTATAGCTGATAACCAATAAATGTCTGATAATAAAACAAATTAAAAATTTTAATTTTAAAAAATAATAAAATGTTTAATACAAAAAAATATATATTAGGTTTGTGGTTTGTGAAATTAAATTAATAGTAATTAAATTATTAAACAATAACCTAATAATTGTTTTTAAAGATGACTTTTAGTGAGAGTTATGTGATAGCAAAGATTGGTGGAGATTAACAAAAAAAAAATCATAATTAAATATCCAATTTGGCAAACTTTAAAGGCATTGCAAATTGTTGTTGAGATGCCTTCTGAATCTGAGACACACTGGTGTGAGATTTCTTTAAAACTCCAACTGTTCTCAATTTAATGTCATTGCTGTCTATAAGAAATACTTGAGATGTTGAAGATTTCTGATTTTGACATTTGTTTCCCATTGGAAAACAGAACAATGCACTAAACAAGTCTCTTATTTTGTAAGACACCTACTTTGATTCCAGTATGAATGTTTGTGACATTTTGGATGCAAAATATCTGATCCTCAAATCCATAAATCAGACAACACTAGACATTTGTCTAATTCACCTCTCAAAGATCTTGAATGTGATGTGCACACACAGTCTGTTTCTGCCCTGGTTTCCTAGGAAAAAAAGTCACAGATCAGGGCACAGGAAGAGAGAGCGAGAAGAAAAAAAGGGGGGAAGAGACAGAAACACTCTTCTCTGACTGGGTCTTCACAAGGAGGAGTGAATCCGTGGAGGGGGAAGAGAGAAAGAATGTCTGCTCATTATTCAGCCTGGCACTCGAGGCCACAGAAAATAGCTCTCTTCATTTTTCTTGTCAAGCTGTGGCTCTGTTAATGGTGTGTTCTCAGTCAGTGGTGAGACAAAAGGGTGGCTTTAGCCGGCACCAGGCATGTAGAGAGTCAGGATAAGCACTACAACCCTTTCCGATGACCGCTTGCTCTGTCGGTCGACGACCGCCCGCAAAGGACTTGAGATAAAACACCTTAAAAAAAGCTGGCCTCCTTTTAAAAGGGCTGCATTCCTCCATTGGAACTAAATGAGCTTCCTGCTCTGGAGACCATCGCCAATTTTCCCACTTTTCCTCAGTAAATCTTACCATGAATTTCTGTGAAAACCTTCACTGTGGCAGGATCATCTGGGTAATAAGAAGAGCTGAAATAGCCATGTAATATTAGAGAGTAAGACTGATTTATAAGCATTGCATGCAACTGTGTCCGGTCTTTCCTCCATTTGGCTCATGATTGGTCTAATTCAATGAGCTAATAAGATGAGCAGCTGTGACTCCACTGTTGGGCTTCATGTGCTGAGATGAAAGTGGACCGGCCATCATTATGCACATATATTACCACACCAGTGACGGGAACTTGTCCATTTGCATGCATGGACAAGAATGCGATGCAAAAATTCTAGTGAGAACTCATGGATTATGCATCTGTATTTACAAATACATTGTGGGATTACTTTTTTTTATTATGGATCATGGATCCTAACAAACATATGGACAGCTTATATGCAAAACATTGTCTAACAGAGAAAATTTATGAGGCTACACAATTACAATAATCAGGATGACAGCAAATCAAGTCATCTATATTTCTTGAATAAAGTTGGGACAGCCACGAGAGAGTCCAGTGTTACAGGCACATATTGTTAGGCATTCTCAGAGCATCTGTCTTCCGAAATTCTCTAAATCCTGCATTAAGCATTTGACAACACTGCTGTTTGAGAACCTACTCTGCATTCGAATATACCTACTTCCCTACTATATAGTATGGAAAAAGCAATGTGTCACATGAAAACAGCTTACAAAAACCTTCGGAGGCAGCATTTCAAGGCATCAAGGCACGTCCGAATGCAAATTCTGCTTCACTTCCTGTCTCCAGAGGTAACTTCTTCTGATCGAATTTTGAAGACAGCATAGATGTATCCTTCACTGCCTTCGATATCCCACAATCCTGTCTGTTCCATTCCATGACGGTTTGGTGGTCAGTTTGTGTGTAAATGTATGTTTCTGACAAAATTTTCTGCACTTTTGATGTTATTTCTAGCGAGAAATCAGTATCATAATAATTAAATATTTATAAACTCATTCTATTTTGTTGTAGATCATTAAACCGTTACGCTGCCTCAGAAGCCTGTCCAAAACCAGTTTCATGAGGTGCTTTCGTGCAAAAACGCTGCCTGCAAAGTCATTGCCTCATGAGGCAGCGAGGCAGCAAGTCAATTGCCTAGGCTTTCGGATGCAGCCTGCGTCACATCTCATTTTATCAGGTCATAGGATTGCGATGATCACAGCAAAAATAAAATAAAATAAAGAAAAAATTATAAATAAAAAAGACAAGTTCAAGATTAGATTAGATTCAACTTTATTGTCATTGCACATGTAAGGTTCATGGCAAGGAAATGCAGTTAGCATCTAACCAGAAGTACAATAAGCAGTAAGTACAGGATATACAGTGTCTACAATATGTTACAAATGAACAATAAATATACAGATAAGGCAGTACTATGGACATAATTTACAGATTTTTAGTGGGCAGAATTCAGTAAGGAGACAACTGTAGGGAAAAAACTGTTCCTGAGTCTGCTGGTCCTTGACCGGAGGCTCCTGAACCATCTCCTGGAGGGCAGGAGGTTAAACAGTCTATGGGGAAGTGTTAGTCCTTAAGAATGCGGCAAGCTCGAAGTAGACAGCGTTTTCTCTGGATGTCCTCAATAGCAGGAAGTGTTGTCCCTGTGATGCATTGGGCGGTTTTCACCACCCTCTGCAGTGCCTTGCGGTCAGCAACTGAACAGTACCCATACCAGACTGTGATACAGCTGGTCAGGATGCTCTCGCTCGCACACCGGTAAAAATTTACCAGGATGGCTGAAGACAGCTGGTTCTTCTTCAGTGTCCTAAGGAAGAAGAGGTGCTGGTGAGCCTTCTTGACCTGGCTGGAGGTGTTTGTGGTCCAGGACAGGTCCTCCGAGCTGGAGACACGTTCAACAACCATCCCGTTAATGTGGATGGGGTCATGCATGCTTCCTTTCTTCTTCCTGAAGTCCACAATGAGCTCCTTTGTCTTGCTGGTGTTAAGGAGCAGGTTGTTGTCAGCACACTATGAGGCCTTGTTCTGTACCTCCTCCCTGTAGGCAGTCTCATCGTTGTCTCCAATGAGGCCAATCACCGTGGTGTCAACTTAAGGATGGAGTTGGATCCATGCACAGGCTTGCTGTAGAGGATCCATGCACAATGGATGTGGACTTAAAGCATGTTGGCACAGTTGCTTGGGTGAGGAACAGGTTGAAAATGCCTGTGAAGACCCCTGCAAGCTGCTCTGCACATGCCCTAGGCACACATCCAGGAATACCGTCTGGGCCAGCAGCCTTGTGTGCGTTGATCCGGTTCAATGCAGTGTAGACATCTGTGGAGGTGAGTTTGTGGGGTTGTGGGCTGCTGAGGGTCTGATCTTGGTGGCCGTCTCCTTGCTGTCGCTGTTGAAGTGAGCATAAACGTCATTTAACTCGTTAAGGAAGGATACGTCTGTGACCGCTGGAGTGGAGTTGCTTGGCTTGTAGTTACGGATGGCCTGGAGCCCCTGCCACGTGCATCGGGGGTCAGAGTTTGAAAAGTGTTCCTCTACCTTTAGCTTGTAGCAGTACTTGGCTTTTTTGATGCCCCTCCTCAGGTTAGCCCTGGATTTGCTCTAGGCCTGAGCATCATCTGATCTGAAGGCATTGTTGAGGGCTTTCAGCAGGTTCTAATGGCCGCATGCAGTACATTCAATGTCTCCCAACAATGACAGTGTTCGTACACCAAGTTTTGTTAACATAAATGCACAATCCGCCACCTCTTGTCTTGCCGGAGTCATCTGCTGTCCTATCTGCCTGGAGCGTGTAGCATCCAGCTAGCTCAATAGCATTATTGGGTACGTCGCTGTGAAGCCATGTTTCTGTGAAAACCATGACATTGCAATCCAAAAGTCTCTTACTGTGGGTGATACGAAGTCCTAACTCGTCCATTTTGTTCACTAGTGACCACACATTAGCGAGGAAAATGCTGGGTGTTAGCGGTGTTAGCTTTAGCTTAGCTCTTAGACTTCCGCGCTTCCCCCACATTGTTTACGATCTCAACACCACCTGCGAACTCTTCCGCCTGGCCGGGTAGAGTGCGTAGCCTCGGGTGTACTGGAGATCTCAGGGATGAGTCGAGGATTGGTGATAAAACTGTTGGAAAAGTGCACACCAAAATCCAAAAGCTCCTGTCAGGTGTAAGATGTTAAGGCAAAGCTGTTCAGATTGAACAGACCCGAGATGAGCAGGAAAAATACTGCAAAATTGCAAAACCTGGAGAGACGCTGAGCCTCGCGATGTGTATGTGCCGCCATCTTGGTCAATGCTTGGTCAAGATGGAGGACAAGAAAAATGTTATACTTATTTATAATTAATAAGTATTCTCATAAGTAATTAAAAACTGCAGCATGTGGACAGAAATAGCTTAGTGTATTTTTAAAAAAACTATTATGATTGTGTGAAGTATATGCTTATAACTGCCCACTCACTTTTTTTCGGACATGATTACAATATTTTTTTTCATTAATTTTTCTCAAAAGGGTTAAAAATATTGTTTGTACAAACAAACAAACAAAAATGAACAAATAAATCTAAATAATGAATATATATATATATATATATATATATATATATATATATATATATATATATATATATATATAAATAAAGTGAAAGTGACATGACAGACAGCCAAGTATGGTGACCCATACTTGGAATTCGTACTCTGCTTTTAACCCATCCAAAGTGCACACACACAGCAGTGAACACACACACACACCGTGAACACACACCTGGAGCAGTGGGCAGCCATTTATGCTGCGGCGCCCGGGAAGCAGTTGGGGTACTGTGCCTTGCTCAAGGGCACCTCAGTCGTGGTATTGAGGGTGGAGAGAGCACTGTACATGCCCTCCCTTGGATTGCGAGTCTCTCTAACCATTAGGCCACGACTTCCCCCAGATATATATATATACATAATTACACACATATGTGTGTCTATGTGTGTGTATTTATGTATAAATATGAATATACACATAGCACACATGCGTCCATCACGTTATGTTCTTTCCACTTCTGGATTATGGGCCCAACAGTGGTCACTGGAACATTCAGAAGTATAGAAATCCTTCTGTAACCAATGCCATTAGTATGTATTGCAACAATAATGTTGTGAAGGTCTTGAGAAAGCTCTTTGCTTTTACCCATCATGAAATGTTTCTTGTGTGACACATTGGTAATGAGACACCTTTTTATAGGCCATCAGTTGGGACTAACCTAGCTAATATTAATTTCCACTGACTAGGGGCAGGATTGCTTTCTAATTATTGATAGATTTCTGCTGGTGTCTTGGCTTTTCATGCCTTTTTACACCTCCCTTTCCACATGGTTCAATCCTTTTTCCCAGGGTCATTCTACTTTATTCCACAGAACTTAATTTCTGAACTTATTTGTTTTGTTTTCTTGGTATGTATGGATTACTTGGACATCTGGTGAAAATTTCATGTCAACAGCACCTTTAGAAATATATTTACTGAGAAAAATGGTGATGTGTAGAAATAAAGGTGACTTTGACAATCTGTATTGTATAAAGCGCTGTAGAAATAAAGGTGAATATATATATATATATATATATATATATATATATATATATATATATATATGTATGTACATTTGTTACCCCAGCTGGTGTACTCTATTAGGGTATATCACCATTAGCTTAGAAACATGCTTAAATCAAACTCCCTTGGAATCAACTACTATAGAACAACTGTGGTCCCTAATAAATCACTTATTAGGTTCAATGACATTTAGGATGCTGTCTTAGAATATAACTTCTATTGTATGTAGCAGGCGGCAAGGCAGCTCACCATGTTTTGTAACAAAGCCCATGTGTTTTTCTAATCTATACTCAACACAACCTTCATGTTTGATCTAAAAAAAATTCATGCACATGTTAGCAGAAAAACACAACAACATATGTCGGTCTATAATAGAGATTGAAGAAGTCTATACAATAGCGACAGCGAGAGTAAATGTGTGCCAGCACTGGGAAATAAGGTCACGGAGCTGATTGCTGAGAGGCACAGATAACCCTGAGCTGCATGGTCAGAGTTCCTCATTTAAAGTGCTACTGCTGGCTCTGCAGATGAGCCAAACTGTGAATAAGAGCACGAGGAGTGAGAAGTTATTTTAAACAATGATGGCTCATCCAGGTAAATGTACAGCACCCTCCCACCAGTTAGGACATATAGCTGAACTTGAGAATGCGATAACGTTGTGAAGAGAGCAACATATGTGTTTAAGACAAAGGAAAAAACAATGCTTACTGTTTTTTCCTAAGGGAACTGGAGGATGGTATGGATATTTATAATTCAATGTGTGTGAGAGCTTATAAAGATTTATTATATCAGTAAAACCTATTATAATGTAAGACAATGAATATGAAAGAGCAGGGAGCTGTCCATGGTGCTGATCATAACACTGCAGTATGTTCTGAATTAGTCTATTGCTAAGTGATTAATAAAAGACACAGAAAGGCTTTAGAAATGAATGAAATGATGGATACTTGACTATATGTAAGTGGATTTGAAGAGCCATTCATTTTACACTGAAATTTGTGATTTGAAGAGCTCTGTTCCAAAATATAATGAGCTGTCATCTAACACTGCATCATAACTTAGCATTTTTTGAATGGCTCTGCACAGAAAACTCAACACACAATTGATTTTAAAGGGGTCATATGATGCGAGTTTTGATCAAGTTTTCCTTTCTCTTTGGAGTGTTACAAGCTGTTCGTGAATAGATAAGAACCCTAAGCTGCAAAGACTAAAGTCTCAAACCCAAAGAGATATTCTTTATAAAAGTTAAGACTTGTCCACGCCCTCCTAAAATGCCTCATTTAAACACGCCCCCACATGATGTGGGAGGATTTGCATAATGCCACCCAAATGTTCACGTAAAGAAAGAAGGCGTATCTTTGATTCTCGGTGCTGCCGCCGGCGCAATGTTGTGGAGACGCTGTGTGTTTCGTTGTGAAAGTGAAAATACTTTGTTTGGCCTTCCAAAAGAGGACACAACTAGAGATCAGTGGTTAAGTTGTATTTACAACACTGTTCCAGAACAGGTCAAACCAAATATTTAGATGTGTACAACGCATTTTATGGAGGACTGTTTCCTGATCCTGGGAGAGAAGACTATAATGCCAGCGCTTCTGACTCACAGTCTGTAAGTACACTTACATATGTAAAGGCAGCAGTTCTTAATTCCAGTCCTCGCGCACCCCCGCTCTGCACATTTAGTATGTTTCTCTTATGGCTTCAGACGTTTGTACTATTCGAACCTACATGTAAGTGCCCTGTGAAGTGGACATCACAAGATATTCTGCCATGGTTCCAGTTCGAAGCGAACGTATATGTTCCATTCAAAGTGCACTGAAGTGTGTGAGACATGAATTTAAATTGAATTTATTTACAGAGGTATATGATGTCACAATTGCCCATGTGGGAAGACGTTGCGTAGCGGTAATCCGTGAATTAATGTTTAGAAGTGAGGTAAACGTCAACAGATTTCCCCTGCTCAGGGAGTAGGGAGCAATGAACACTGTGTAGAGACTATGGAAACACAGTTCATGCACAGAGCTCACTTCTAACAAGCTGATTATCTTAATCAGGTGTGTTAACAAAGAGAGACATGTAAAATATGCAGATCCGGGGGGCGTGAGGACTGGAATTGAGAACCGCTAGTGTAGAGTAGCGCTTGTTATTTGTCATTTCTCCGATCACAAATGCAGAAATGGTTTTATGTTTACGCGGTGCAATGCAATGCATAAAAACACAGTATAAGTCATTATAATATGTAATTATGTCCCCACTGGATGCAACAAATGGCTCGTTTGTAATGGGTTTTATTGTTTTTGTCTTGTCGCGCCGGTGTTCTGACCGGGACATGCATCACAGTATGACAAGGGGTGTAACATTACCATCACACGCTTGAAGCATTCAGCCAATCACAAAGCACTGGATAGCTGCCCAATCAGAGCACACTTCACTTTTCAAACCAATGAGCTTTGTAAAAAACGACACATTTCAGAAAGGCGAACAAAGAATGCTGAAAAAATGTATCACACTTTCAACACAAATATTCTACAGGTTTTCAACATTGATAATAATAAAAGTGTTCCTGGAGCACCAGATCAGCATATTAGAATGATTTCTGAAGGATCATGTGATACTGAAGACTGGAGTAATGTGTGTTGAAAATTCAGCTTTCTATCACAAGAATAAATATTAAAAATATAATATTTTAACTGTAATAACATTTATCAATACTTATTTTTTATTGTATTTTTCTTTCAAATACTCTACATTAAAACAATCTTACAGACCACAAACTTTTGAACGGTTTATTTATTATCTGCCTTTCTCTTCACTCATGTATTATCTTGGGTTTATTTTTTCAGTTAGCATTCTGAGATTATCTTCTCCACGAAAGATGCATGTTATAGAATTTGGCTAAAACAAGCTATTTTAGGAGGTAACATTAAGTTGCTTACCTTTTGGAACAGCCTATGCATCAGAAGTGCACCTACCGCATAATGCCGAAAAAATGCCTCAGGTTTTGAAAGAGAAAATGTTCTTGATAGTAACTGGCTTCAGGATATTTCCACAGTAGATTTAAGTACAGTGTAGTTTATTTTTGAAACATACTGCAGTACATAAGAAATGCTTTCAGTTCTCATTGCAGTCTCAAAATGAGTTCAAGAAGAGAAAAACTTGTGTGACTTGTTAGCAGAACAGTTCTGACCCAATTAACTGTCTTTGTTTGATAAAGCAGCACTGACCTCTGTTTACACACTCATCTTCCCCTGATTTGTTTTCACACTGTATGGCTTTAATTAGCTTTGGACCTTGCTTCAGGGAATTTGTAAATCCATATGGATATTTGCCCAGTGTGTAGTAAGGACAATATCATTCTATCCATTCCTTTTCAAGAAGCCGGATAGTTTAAATCACTTTGCAATTTGTTATGAGCTCTCTGTTTACATTGCCCTAGAGGGAGATGGTTTTATTATTTTCAGCCGACTAAGAAACACTGCAACCTCGAGAAAAAAAAAAAAAAAAAAACTTTTTATAATAATTTGTACAGTATAGTTGCTCATAGCATTCATTGAGTTTACAATTTTCACAGCATTTAGTTCTCCTGATATCTGTGTAAATTTGCAATTCCATATTCACACATGATGGCACTATTCCATGTAAGATGTTTGCATCTACAGACCAGTGGCAACTAAAGATAAAAGATACAACTACAACCAAGATACAAGTTTAACTACAGTAAAGCTATTATGATGGCAACACAACAGGCTACTTACAAAAGTGGTTGACTACCCAAAACTTGCTAACAATTTATAAATCCTTAAACCATTCAAGATATAGATGAGTTTGTTTCTTCATCAGAACAGATTTGGAGAAATGTAGCATTAAATCACTTGCTCACCAATGGATCCTCTGCAGTGAATGGGTGCTGTCAGAATGAGAGTCCAAACAGTTGATAAAAGCATCAATAATCTGTAAGTAATCCATGTGACTTCAGTCCTGTCATGACTTCAGTCAAATGTCTTGTGGAGTGAAAAGTTGCATGTTCTTCATAAACAAATCAATCATTAAAACATTTCTAACTTTGAAAATGTTGCCTCCTCCTAAATTCAATTGTCTCATCTAATCAGGAAAAAATATGAGCAGATAAAACATAATTTACAAGCATATACAATCCAGAACAGTATTAAACAAATTTGTTTATTAAACAAAGAGTCGTGTAGATTACTTGTGGATTATTGTGAAGGTTTTATCGGCTGTTTGGACTCTCATTCTTACCGCACCCATTCACTGCAGAGAGTCCATTAATGAACAAGTGAACAAACTCATCTACATCCAACACAACACTAAAAAACACACACAAATACACACAAACTAAATAAATAAATAAATAAACACTGTGATTCTTCAAGCTGTCTTCTTTTGAGTTCCACATAAGAACGAACGTCATACAGGTTTGGAATGACATGAAGTTGAATAAATGACCACAATTTTCATTTTCTCTTTAAGTGAGCAATATTGCTTGCTGCAAATTCTCTTCTACATTATAGGACTACACACTGAACAGTTGTATAGCCTACAGCACAATGTGACTATAAAAAAGAACAACAATTTAGCATTTGTTTGCTCTACTTGTCGGAAAAGGTAGCTTGTTACAGTAAAAGTTTCACTATTTTGAAAATATCTGAGATACTGTCACTCTACTGAAAAATGTAGTTAAGTTAGCAGAGCTAATGCACTGGTACGCCTCAATACTGCTTCAGACTAAGCCAAATACTTCTAATAATTATGTTTGTTTTAGGTCTTTTCTGAGTTCCAATTTGCAGGTTAGCATTTCAGGAACTGCACTGCTTTTGTGACAAAACCAGGGCTGCATATCTGCCATACAGTACATAATCAAAACTTTGTTTCATTTCCAATTTTCTTTTCTGCAAACTCTATAATGGAAGGATGTTTGAAAGATTACATATGAACAGAGAATCCTTTCTTGTGTCCTCTGCTGTTGTTTTAGATAGGAAATAGCATTTTCACACATCACATTCTACTTTCTCTCTCTGTCTGTGATGGATACCTGTTTTAGCCTGTAGATTTCCTTGTGACAGCATGCTCTCCCACCACTGATGAAACTGAAGGAACTTTCTCAAGCTGTCAAAGATTTCCCTCTATCTCACATAACTGACAGGCAAACCGTCATTACCAACTCTCACTCTCTTTTTCAATTCTCTCGTGTGCGCACACACACAAATACAAAAATCAGAGATAGTCTGCTGTCAAATTGAGACTAAGGCTGATTTCCTTTGATGTCAGGAAAAATTTTCTTTTGTCTCTAACAAAAATATCCCATCCATAAACTCGATGTGCATGCTGTCAAGATGTTTTTAAAACAGGCAAGCTAAATTAAATTACCATAATGTGTCTTCATTTCAGGTGCAGTCACATTAGTACACAGAATTAGCAAACATGTTAATCTATAATGAAGTCAATAACGTATTCATTTTAGATTGAGGTTGAGGTTAGAGGGTTACGCATGAATTATGAATGATATGAAAAGAGATTCTGGAGATCTGAACACACTGTGGGAATGCCATGTGTCTGTTTTATGGATTCTGTTAATAAAGGCTTGCCCACAGAGATGCAACATATATAGCAGATCAATAGAATTCTAAGACATGCAGCCAATAAGCAAGTGCCACACAAAGCAAGACAGATAAAGGCAGGCAAAGTCAATATGACTGTAAATACATCCAGCTGCACTCACTTATATGGCTTATCCTGTGTGCTATTACTGCTGGGGGCTTTCTGCACAAATCAAATTGGCATGCATTTAAGATTGAAGGAGAATTATAAGAGGAGACCAACATTGTGGTTAAAATTCATAATTTGAGAAAAGATATAGGGGGAGTTAAGGCCAACTAGAGCTTGCACTAAGTCACAAGCATATGTCAGACCTGTGGAGAGAGAAGCCATTGATTTTTGACAGAAGTGCCAGTTCATCATTCTGGGAGACACTTGCGATCGATCCCACCTTTCATTTGTTTGTGATTTTGTTCGTTTCAGAGCTGGTCACCATAATAAATTTGACTCCTCGCCGTACATCTAAAAAATGAGGAATGCCCAGACGAAGAGATAGAGGGATGAAGTATGTAAATATGGAAGAATTATGTACTTTTGACAGTTTTGGGTGCATAAAAGCAACTGAGGGTTTGAAAAACTGATGCAAGATTTTAAGTAAATTACATCAGGTTTGAAAACCTTTTTTTATTTTTTTATTTATTTTTTTTGAAGAAATTAGCATTTTTATTCAGCAAGGATGTGTTAAATTGGTTAAAAGGGGCAGTAAAGACATTTATAATACCAAAGATTTAAATTCAAATAAATGCTTTTGTTTTTAAACTTTTTAAATCAGAGAAATAATAATTAAATTTAAAAAATAGATTAAAAAAGAAAGCATTGTAATAATATTTCACAATATTAGCTTTTGTACTATTTTTCTTTTTTTATATAAAACAAATGCAACCTTGGTGAGTATAAGAGACTTCTTTAAAAACAATTGTAAAGGGATGGAAACCTGCTTGCTACAAAAAATCCTAATTGCAATTTCAGTTCATTTTACTTGCTCGCATCCAAATTCATAATGCATTTCTGCATCCTGCTTGCTACATCAATTCAAATTCAGTAATTTAAAAAGCATTCTCAATGCAATTCTGATTGGCACACAAGCCTGCTATATACATTCAACCATTGTGAAACATTCCATTAAAATCAAACAAAACCGAAAACTGTTCTAAAGCACAAAGTATACAGTCTATTACCTTCAGTGGGCACTTTCATCTGAATCCCGTCTTTAATCATTTTCCAGCATCCTTTGAGCCTTGTGGGAAGTAAAAGGGGGGGAAGTATCCAGAAACCCCTCTTTCCCCTTTTTCACCAAAGAAAGAGCCAAACCTATGACCTCGACCCACCGCTCCAGCTGGCATAAAAAAAACCCTCCAGTATCTTGGGTAAAAGCTAATGCAGCTTCAAAGGATGTAGGCAGTATGGAAGACTAAAAGAGACCACTGACTGTGACACCTGTCTGAGAGAAACACCCCTTCTGCTGTCTGATTAATCTGGATTTAGGTGAATCAACCTTGAAAGGTGGATTTCATCTCTGAATGATAATGGAGAAGCAATTTGATGGTGTGTGTTCTGTGGTATTAAGATAAATCTGGTCAAATCGAAAACATTTCATCCGGAATGGACAAAAGCTACATCTAATATTTACTATTACTGTAATTACACTTCATACCCTTTCATAATTTTAAATACCCCCCCCCCCCCAAATGTGCATTGGCTCCTCTCTGGTATCCAATAGGCAAGGCTTGCCTATCCCTCCTGACACCTCTCCCCAGGCCTTTAAAATACTATTAATACCTAATGGGCTTCCTCATTAGATGCTCTTCCAAACATGTTCTGGCCATTATGAGCTCCATTTACTGTCGGGCCTCATGCCTGCATGAACAAATGCGAGTCGTCTGCCTTCTCCGGTTCCCTCTTCACGTAGCAAACATCTAATACGGTCACGAAATGCCCCAGTCGTGAGAGACTTCCTGTTTCAGTGCCTGTTTGTAAGTGCTTGTGTATCTGTAGCCCAACTACTTGTTCTTTTTAGTTTAGAGAACAGAGAAGTCTTCACATCTATCAAGTCTTTGCTCCCCAGGAAAGCTCAGGGAATCCCCTGTAACTATTACTGTAAGTAAACAGGAGCCTCAGACTCTCGTATTACACACCGCTTGGCCTTGAAATACATTAGCAGTACATACAGACACAGATATATGGAGAGAGGCCCTGTGAAAGGCTTACAAAATGACAAGGCTCTTTTTATATACTGTACTTTCTTGCTATAAATATACACTTAGGGTCAAAGGTTTGGAATAATAAAGGATTAAAAACTCTTATGCTCACCAATGCTGAATTGATACAGAAGATACAGTAAAAAAAATAATGCTGTGAAATATTATTATAGCTTAAAAGAACTTTTTTCTAATTTAAAATGTGATTTATTCCTCTTAATACTTTAATATGCACTAAATTGGTCAACAGTAACAGTAAATACATTTATAATCTTTAAACTTTATAAAAGAATAATTCTGAAAAACATTATAATAGTCTTCACAAAATAATAAGTAGCAAAAACCATTAAATAATGAAGTATCAGTAATTACAGATTAACAATTCAGCATATTAAAATTATTTGAAGGGTCATGTAACACTTAAGACTGGAGTAATGGCCATCACATTGCCATACATTTTAAAATATATTAAAATAGGATAGATTGGATAAAAATAGGATAAATTGTAATGAATATTTGCATTTGATGTGGTACTTTCTACCAATCCACTGCTGTCACATATTGAGGACATCTCTCCAGGATACTGTCTTTTTAAAGGCTGTCATTTGGCAAAGCAGAATTGCACTCTCGGACTTAAACTTCCATCCAACAAATGTTGTTTTAGTGAGGGGAAAAAATAACCAGAGTCATTCAAAATGATTTCCAATTCAATGAACTCAAAATGGAATTTATTCTAAATTGTATGGGAATAGGGAATGGCAGTAAGATTAATATTTCAGTATTCTGACAAGCGTGTAAATCAAGTCAAATTGATTTGTATAGTGTTTTTACGATACATATTGTTTCAAAGCAGCTTTTCAGAACATGTCAACGTTTATAATCTTCATGCCTTATACTTTATACTTTTTTTGTTTGTTTGTTTGTTTACATTTTGTACAAGCAATCAGGCATTTGAAATTTGTTATATGTGATCCTGGACCCAAACCAGTCAAAAAAACAGTCATAAGTAGCACAGGTATATTTGTAGCAATAGCCAATAATACACTGTATGAGTCAAAATGATCCATTTTTCCTTTATGCCAAAAATCATTAGGATATTAAATATCGATCATGTTCCATGAAGATATTTTGTAAATTTCCTATACCGTAAATATATCAAAACTTCATTTTTTATCAGTAATATGCATTGCTAACTTTATCTGGACAACTTTAAAGGTGATTTTCTCAATATTTAGATTTAGTTTTTTTGTACCCTCAGATTCCAGATTTTCAAATAGTTGTATCTCGGCCAAAAATTGTCCTATCCTAACAAACTATACATCAATGGAAAACTTATTTATTCAGTTTCAGATGATGTATAAATCTCAATTTCAAAAAATTGACCCTTATGACTGGTTTTGTGGTCCAGAGTCACATATATTATATACCACCCTATGTTAGTATATTGTAAGTATGTAAATAAAGTTGGACATACTTATATAACCAACATTGCATAAAGAGCTGGGTAATAATATAGTTACATTCTTTAACAATATGAACAATCAAGCAGTTGAGATTTGCCATTTACTGTAGTACACATCACTTTTAATGTATTTACTGTATATTTGCAGATATCCAACTTATAGTATATATAGAACTGTGCGATAATATAGTTTACTTTTTGCAATGTAAACTATATTAAAAAACTATATTTAAATATAATTTTTAAGTATTTTGTGTGTGTCTATGTTAAGTCTAAATCTAATAAAATTTAGTGGAAAAAAAGCAAACGATAAAAACGTACTACAACTCTAATGAATGATGGGAAACTCGACCGGCTGCATAAACACTCACATATGAAGATTGGTTTGACTGAACTGAGGTGAAACTGACAGTGTCAGTGATGGCCCACAAACACAACAACTAAAACTGGTCAATCACTCTGAGCCATTTAATGACCCTTCCCATAAATCCCCTGTCCAAGGAAAATAGCAAGTAATTAACATAGTGAGTGGATTACACGACTGCACTGACTTGTGGATTAATTTGCACTGTTATTCCTAACATCTCCAAGCTACAATGACTGGGGCTCTTTTTAATAGCCAGTTTCCACTCGGCAAGAACATAGAACGAGACCGAAAATTGCTGAGTGATAAAATTACTAATCATAAAGCTAACTATTAGAGCACATGAGCCTCTTCCTGAAATGGCTTAGATTTTTGAGGATTGAAAAGACAGATCAATTCCTAATTGACAACAACGATGGATCAGCATGGGAACTACTGTGAACACCACTCCACTATAGCTGATGAACTTGTACACCACCCCACCAAAAACTACTAACATATAAAACACACAAACAAAAAACACACACAAAAAAACACACACACACACAAACAAGCATGCTCGCTTTACTTACGGCACTGTTTCCTCTGGTGACAACTACATCAGCATAGTGTGAGTGGGACGAGTGCCAGGCTAAAAGGTTCTGGCAGGCCTCCTCCGTGCAGACGTGCCGTTTCAACCCTTATTTCCCTCTCACATCTCATCTCCACCTTTCTGAGAGGGAGTGCATATGATAATGTCCAGTCCTTGACATCTCACTGTGTCAAACAGTGAAAGGCACAATCAATTAGCACTTTCGACTGGCTGTAAAATGGCAAAAAGCTGCTTCATTTGACATTTGATCATGAATAATTTAAGGTTAAAAATATTTTAAAAGATGAAGATTAACTATTAAAGTTTAAAAAGCATCTTCCCTGTGAACTGACATTAAAAACAGCACCGCAGGCCCTTTTTTTTTTTTTTTTTTTTTTTGAGGAGGTGCCAGTAACTGATGTCCAAGATAAGAAAAAATCAAAATAAAATAAAATAAAATACAAAATTTTATAAAATAAAATCATCCTTAAATAAGCATATATCCTTAAAAACAAAACAAAATAAACCAAACAAAATCCATTAAATCACATCCATATAATACAAATAAAAAAAAATAAATAAAATTAAATAAAAATGTAAAAAAAAAAAATTTTAAAAGAAGTATATCCTTAAATAAGGGTAACTGATGAGATAGCCTCATGCATAAGAATATGCCAAGAGTATAAAATAAAATAAAATAAAATGTAATGTAATTAAATTAAATTATTAAAATTTAATAAGTGTAATAATTTCTTAATGAATAAACAAAGCAAAATTTCAATCAAATTTCAAACAATTTGAATCAAATTGTTGGTGCTTTTAAAATATGTCACATGAGTGGTGCTCCAAAAATATACTGTATTTGACTCAACAATCTGAGTGCGCATGAATAGACCTGATATTTTTGATTACAGGAACCTATCAGTTACCCACCTTGTTCCTGTGCTCACACATGTTCCTTTGCTCCATTATAAACTGTTCTAGACTCCCTATCTCTGGCTGGAAAGGCATCATCAGCTATCTGGCCAATCATTTTGTATTTCCTCTGATGGAGATACAATCTTTAATCCAGTGCTAGCCAACTCATCCTCATATCGCTCATGCGCTCCGGCAAGGGCCGAATGAGCAGAGCACCTATCTCTGTACCTTAATAATCATCCAGCGTCCGAGTCCCTCTCATATCACAACGCAACTTTATCTAGGCGTGAGGGTTGGATCTGAGCAGCAAAGTGTGTGGCTGGGTATACAGATTGGAATAGACATGATTAAAATACTTCATGCCAGTGGATCCTTGATGTGGAAACATACAAAAGCCTTAATTCTAGTTTAATAATAACACAGAAATTTTAAAATTAATAATAACACACATATATATGGTATAATTATATAGTTAGTAAGTTTTTTTTGTTGTTGTTGTTTTTTTTTCAAAAATGAATACTTTTATTCAGCAAGGACATATTAAATTGATCAAAAGTGACAGTAAAGACTTTGAAATTGTTACAAAATGATTTCAAATAAATGCTGTTCTTTTTCCATTCGTCAAAAGGACCCCCCCCAAAAAAAAAAAATTATCATGGTTTTCACAAAAATATTAAGGAGCACAAGTGTTTTCAACATTATACTAGAAAGAAATGTTTCTTGCACCAAATAAGCATATTAAAATAATTTGTGAATGATCATGTAACACTAAAGACTGAAGTAATGGCTGTTGAAAGTTCAGCTTTCCCATCACATGAGTAAATTTTATTACATATTAAAATAGATTATTTTTTTCTAATTGCAGTAAATTTTCTTAAAATCTAATATTTTAATTGTATACATAAAATTACATAAAAATACATTGAAAATTATGACATACATGTCTATATTTTGCTATTTAAACAATGCAAGATTTTATGGCTAGTTGCATTTTATCACTGCCAACTGCAACCCCCATGGAAGAAACCAGTTGAGAACCAGCAGCATGAAATGCTACACTGAAATTACCAACATTCAATCTTTGGCATAATGCTTCTGTGTTTTCTGATGTACAGGTTGTAGCTTTGGCGCCTGCATGCAAGACTGCAAGAGACCTATAAAAAAAATGCTCTTTGAAAATCAATAAGGTCTCAGCTGAGCATGAAAAAGCAGAATCACCATAACCTTAAATTTATTTGTTCATTGCTTTATGTGGCTATTCCAGTGAACTAATGCACTTAAATTTAGTATTCAGGCCCCGAGCAACTCTTCCTATAAGACACTGGGATGCATGCTCTTCAGAACGGGGAAGTTGTGGCCTAATGGTTAGAGAGTCGGACTTGCAATCCAAGGGTTGTGAGTTCGAGTCTCGGGCAGGCAGGAATTGTAGGTGGGGGGAGTTAATGTACAGCACTCTCTCCACCCTCAATACCATGACTGAGGTGCCCTTGAGCAAGGCATCGAACCCCCAACTGCTCCCTGGGCGCCGCAGCATAAATGGCTGCCCACTGCCCCGGGTGTGTGTTCACGGTGTGTGTGTGTGTTCACTGCTGTGTGTGTGCACTTTGGATGGGTTAAAAGCAGAGCACGAATTCCGAGTATAGGTTACCATACTTGGCTGTATGTCATGTCATGTCTCTAATTTTTCACTCACTTTAACAACACAAGTTTTCCCTGACTCTGCTAGGAGCTAAAGTTATTCTTGACTAAACCAGCTGTGGACGCTCTAAGTAAACTAGAGGTTGCTGAAGCTGCGTTGGTCTGCGGTTGATCTATTTCATAAGGCTCCTGATGCGGGACATGCACCTGTGCAGGGTGCTTTACAACCAAAGCACCCAGTTACTCAATCACATATTACTACGATCAGCAGAGTGCATAACAGATGCTGCACAGAATAACAATTACGCTTCAGTTTGTTACAGTTCAGCACAATTCTTTTGGCCCATTTATCAAGCCAGCACATATGTACAACCAGAGTCAGCTACATCAATATTTCCAATCCTCATCCTTGACAGCTACACCATTGTGACAGTTAGTAGCTTTTTAAAACATAAAAAATACTCATTCAATTTTGTGTGGGAAACATCCTCTTGGAGGTCCCCAATTAACATTGTGAGGTCATAATGGGGTGAATTTTGTAAGCAGGTGGGGAATTTATATATGGGATGGCATTAGTAAATGCGGCTGTCTCATTGGAAATGGATGAAATAGTACAATAGAGCCAAGAGCGATTTCGCTGATTGAGCTCCCTTGCCGCAGCTGGGGGCAACTCACTGTACTCCACATTTAAGTGTTCGCACACCTACCGCAGAGCATCCGCTAAACATGTCACTGCTCATCTTGCTAATTACCATCATTACGCACCAACTCGGGCTGCGCACTTGCCTGACTAACCGCACACAGCTGTCAACCTCCATTTAGGTACGAAGGGAAAGGAAACAATGCAGGTTTAAGCTGGAATAGTATCAGGCAAAGTATAACAACGATGCTTTAAAAAATCGGAAGATAATAAACTTTAAAAACTTTACAGGAGTCATATCATGAAAAAAATCTAATTTTCTTTCATCTATTGAAATAAAAGAGCTCTCTGTATTATAAAAATAGACTGTCTCTTTCAGAGAAACTAAGCTGTGAAAATGGCTCATTACAAACTTTTGCAACTTTCATACTACTGTACATGTCAGCGATGTCTGTGAGGTGTTTAGAAAATTTTCAAACAAAAAAAGTATGATATGACACATTTAACTCTGATAATGTCAAAATGTTGAGTATGCATTTAAACTGTTGACATAAAAATATGGACTTTTGCAAACACAGTAAGTTTGTCTGAAAGAAACCATGCAAGTGCACATTTTGGATGCACCTTTGAGGGTTAACATAAAGCGGGGCTCAAAGCAAACCAGTCAGCATCTTTACTGCTGGCACTACAAACCAAAGAGTCAGAGCCGGCTGTAAATTCTCCTCTTCACATTCATATTCCACTCCTCCTCGGGGGCCACAAAATGCTGTGTCCATTTAATAAAAAAGGGGGAAATTCCAGTGTTGCTCATGAAACAATGTGGACTATATATAATCTGCAGAGAGAGCACCACACCGTTTGAGCCACGTGGTGTTGTTTGTTTGAAATCCACCAATGTCAGCGAGAGTTTGTCTCCACTAATGCGCCATCTGTTTCTTAAGGGACTCCTCATTAAAATGGAGGAGATACATAAAAAATGTCTTGTGTTTTTTCAAATGATCCCGATTCATGCTGGGAAAGGGAAAAGCCCAGGGATCCCAGACTGGCCTTATTCCAGTTCCCAGTCCATTAGGTGTCCATTCACAGCATGAAGGCTGATCTATAGTGATGAGCAGTGAGCAAAACAGAACTTATTCTCACTACGGTTACCCAATAAAAAGTACAACAGAACAGTTTTTGATGTGCACTCTGAATAATCTTCAGCTAACCTCTAAATTAATAATTACTGTACAGTTTAGGAAAAATGAGAAGAGAATTACTCTGCGTGTACTGGAAATCTGCTCAAATTGTCTTCAGTGTTAGTGTATGACTGCTTGTAATAAACACTGTACTGCTTGTAATATACACTATGTATAAAATATTATTACAATTAAAAATAACACTTTTCTCTTTTAACATGTCATGGCAAAGCTGAATTTTCAATAATGGCAGATTTTGAAACGCAAAGTTGGCACTTTTTGATAAACTCACTTTCTGCTCCACTCCCACAATCCTCTATTGCTTAGCTCCCCATAAAGAATGAATAGAAAATGCCTTCTCATCTCCGCACCATTGGACATGTACGGATAGGTATCTGAGCCTCGAGGAAGAAAAATATGCGCTCTTTACCAGGGCAGTTGAAAAAGCCATGTTGTTTGCATATCAATAGGATGGGGAAACATTAAGGAACGGGATGTTCCTCTTACTCAGAGAAAAGGTACTTTCTGTCTTATGGATTCATCTTAATTTACCACAAAGTCAATACATGGATGTTCCACCTTTAGTCCTAATGTTACCCAATACAAGAAATGTTCTGGATATAACGAACAATCCCTTTGGGAAATAAAGATTAAGCCATCAAAATGAAATCAAGCTGCATAGTTTGTCTCATGTATTGATTCACATCTAGTTCTAAATGAATGTATTCAAATGCATTTATCTCATCTGAATATGTTCTAAAGCACATAAACAGTGGATAACCACTTCCATACTGGATGCATTTGCTGACTAGAGTCTGCATTTTTTTTAGAACTGAATACTGGTGTTTACACAGATGTACATGATGTTGTTTCCACCAGTGTGAATCAATCTTTTATGTGCCTGCCATCATTCGGCCCTGCTGAAGGTCACTCCAGAATGAACATTGGCTCCTTTACAAGCTGACATATGATACACTCTAATGGCTTGGCTTTAACCCTAATGCCAAGACAATTAAACTTTCCATTACACTCACGGTCTGAAAATATAGTCAATCACTCTCACGACCTAAATAAAGTCTTAAATTACACCAAGCAAGTCTTTTTCATTCGCCTTTCACTTCGCTGGATCGTTCAGACTGAGCTTGGGTACCACAGTGTGCCGCCGGAGACCTTGTTTTCCCTTCTGCTACTATTCTGCTGTTATTCCAGCCACACGCATTCTGACGGTGAATCAGTAGGATCACCTAGTAAGCTCGATATTTACAGTTTTCCGGACTCAGCTCTGCTTTTCTTGGAGAGTTTGGAGAGCTCTTATGGGAAGAACACATGCTACACTACAGCACTATGAAAACACTACAGGCTATGTAGGGGAAAGGGGGAGCAGCTTAGCCTAAAAATCCCAGAGGCACCAACTTCAGTCAGCCTCTGCAGGCCTAAGACAAGTATAGCTGACTATTTCTTCTTCTGAAGCCCTTTCTTTACTTTCTCTCATTTTTCAGTGTTGGTGGTTTCGACGGTCTCTGCACGAGTGTTGAAGATTTAATTTGGCAACTTAAAGAACTACCAAGGAGACTAAATTTGATATAGAGAGATTTCTGTTGTTGATTATCGCTGTAATATCAGTATATTCTCTGATCTTGTATTCAATTATACTATTCAATTAAGTTCATACTTGTCTATTGATCCCTACATATTAATATGGGGCTCCCAAAGCAATCAGACCACTCAACATAAAAATAAATGGAGGAATGAAAAAATAAAAAAGCACTGCTGGGAAGTAAATAACTAAAACATAATTATGCTACTAACAATCAGTTTTTGAAATAGTTGCTTTTATGGTAC
The DNA here is from genome assembly GCF_018340385.1 of Cyprinus carpio. Classification (NCBI taxonomy): domain Eukaryota; kingdom Metazoa; phylum Chordata; class Actinopteri; order Cypriniformes; family Cyprinidae; genus Cyprinus; species Cyprinus carpio. The sequence goes on along the minus strand of NC_056614.1, from coordinate 18,936,141 downwards.
TATTTTTAAGAGAAACATATACAATAGCATTCATAGTATTTATATAAAAATAATAATAAATAAATAATTAAAAAAGAAGGAAAGAAATCGATGAATCTTACGAAAGTTTTTTTTTCCTATTTCAAATAAAATTCTGCTCTTTTGATCATTTATCAAAGACTCTTGAAATAAATAATGTGTTACAGTTTCCACAAAAACATAATTTCCATAAAATTAGTTTTATATTGATAATAATAAGAAATGTTTCTTGAAGACTGGAGTAATGGCTGCTGTAAATTCAGCTTTTCCATCACAGGAATACATTACATTTCAAAATATTTTAAAATAGAAAACAGTTCTTTTAAATTGTAATAATATTTCACAATATTACTGCTTTTACAGTATTTTTGTTCAGCCTTGGTGACCAGAGACTGATTTCAAAAATGTAAAAAAAAAACTAAAAAAAAAAAAAAAAACTTACTGAACCCGAACTTTTGAACAGTAGTGTATTTTGTATATATAAAATGATTTGTACATACAAAAAAATAAATAATATGTATATATAAAAATGTATTCAAAAGTAACAAAATTTGTAAAAATAAAAAATAAAAACCTAAACATATAGATTAAAGTTGATATTTCAATTAAAAAATCTGCCAGAAAATATGGTTGATTTAATTATACATTATATAATTGGATAGTTTTACTTTTACTTTAGCTTGACTATATCATTCAATTATTCATTAAAGCTTTAGCTTTTAGCTTGACAAGCTACAATTTCAAAGTAGCTGTTAGAATGTGATTTCTTTATTCGTTCAGCTTATTCCATCCAATCAGCAGTGACACTATATATTTTACTGACAGGCTGTTCTCATGCAGTGGAAAGTCTCTCACTCATTCACTCTCATTCTGCTCGATCCTTTTTACATTCCTATTACCTCTTACTAGACAGGCAGCGTGCGAGCGTGTGTTTTCTGAATGCAGGTAGCTACAGTATCAGTATTTATGTCATTTTCTCTCATCAGGCTCACACACCATTACTCCTCCACGAGTCTCATTTTGAGAAGCGAGAGTGGTTCCCATTTCCCTGTGATGACCCACTCCCCCTTTTATTATGACCTTTGAGAGCTCACCATGTCCCCCGCGACCCGCTGTACTGCGCCTGCAATTACCCGTCCTAATTACAGCATATCTGCCATTGCGATGAGTTCTCAAAGAAACATTCTCTCGCTCCTAAACGTGTCGAGGGAGAGAGAGACAGAGAGGACGAGGACTAGAGAAAGGGCAATAGAGAAAGGAGAAGTGATAGAGAGAGAAATCTCTTTGCTTTGTCGACCCCTCAATGCAACCTGCTCCCAGAGGAAAGCAATTTAACGCTCGACTGCTTCTAGAGCAGTATATCTGAATCACAAAATAACCTTAGATAAATTACAGACGGCTACTTTTTCAGCTATCTATCTTGAGTCTGGAGATCTGTAGACTCACCTCGGTGAAGACACAAAAACCACATAGCAGGGGGCCAGCGGCACACTGTCACTAAGCAACGGTCGCCAAATTGAACATGTAGAGACGTGGTGGGTGGGAGGAAGTCGGAATGCATTCCTACAGCGTGCTGTCTGAAGCAGACTGTCAGACTTCTGCTCAACCCTGACTTCTGTTTGTCTGTGCTTCTGCTTATATGAACACAAACCCTTTACGCTCTGAATTCCGTTCGAAAAAGGAAATGCTGTAATCTCCACAGAACTTTCACCACCAAAAGAAAAAATGTCTGTCCAGACAAGTGCCTTCTCACAATCTTTGCTTAGTTTTCCACAAACAGCCGCAAGTCTCGATTTGTTGTGTGTAAGGATGACCAAAGGTTTATCTATTTACCTTCTTTCTACCACTTTGGTCAGCTCCCAGAAACACGGAAGAATTCAATTACATGGTGACTGGGGCCCTGACACGGCCCCGCTTCTGTTTCAATCACCCCACAGTCAGATATAAAGAGGTGCAGGGGAGGTTGTGTTACGTGTGCATCTCTGCACGGAGCGGCCAATGAGCCATGCAGTGACAACAACAGGTCCAATGGGACCGGCACGGAGAAATACTGATCCTTGCTGATTTGTATGAGAACTTGGGACACACAAGCAGGATAAGACTAGCTATGAAAATTTTCAAATTAATACATAACAGGGTTGCAAAAAGGTGGGAAATTTCCAGTAAATTTCGGAAACATTCCCGAAATTTACCGAAAATTTCCCATCCCTTTGCAACCCTTATACATAATAATAATAACAATAATAAAAGTAAAAGTAATAATAATAATAATAATAATAATAATAATAATAATAATAATAATAATAATAATAATAATATTAATAATAATTATTATTATTATTATAACAAATAACCACTAGTAATATTCAACATCTTATTATCATCATTATTATTTACAATAAAATAAATGAAAATAACAAAAATTCTATAATTGAACTCATGAATATTAATTATTATTATTTACATAATAATTTATTTATTAATAAATTAAATATCACAAATAAAATAAATGTTATTGTTATGAATAATAAAGTATTTTACAATTATGATTATGATGATGATGATAATAATAATAATAATAATAATAATAATAATAATAATAATAATAATAATAATAAAAAGAAGTGTTAATATTATTATGAATAATACAGTATTATACCATTATTAAAGAATAATAATAATAAGAATAATAAACAATTGTTAATATTATCATGAATAATAAAATATACATATCATTATTAAATAATATTAATAATAATAAACAAGTGTTAATATTATTTTGAATAATACAAAATTATACTATTATTAAATAATAATAATAATAATAATGATAATGATAAATGTATTATTACTACTATTACTAGTAGTTTTACTACTATTATTGCTCAGCATTATTAGGATTAGTATTAGTGGTAAGTTAAAAAATATAGTTCATCTTCTTAGTGTTATTATTATTTACAATAAAATAAAACCAAAAAAAAAAAAATTTTATTTATTAGTAGTAGTAGTAGTATAAAACTATTTAAAAAATCATAACTCCATTGAATAAATAATTAATAAATGATTTAATAATCATCTGAGCCACAAATGCTATGTAATCCCTCTAGAGCTGCAGGAAAATGATATGACAACTTCATTGATTGGCTGATGGTATCAAAAGAACGCAATTTAAAATGAGCAATTTCTAAAGCAGAGTGTTAATATAAACATTACATACATTATATACACATTATATACACAAGTAACTTATGTGAGAAGTGCAGAGAGGGAGCAATGTGATGACTAAACTGAAAAATGACTCGAGTTTTGTGTGGGAGAGCTGTATGGAAACTCAGTTATGTGCCAATAACAGTTTGTGGATGAGGTTACAGTTATGTGTGTGTTAAGGAGCTGATCGACTGAATGCCCACTGTTTGGATACCGCTGGTTTTAGGGGGAGGAGGAGGAGGTGAGACAGAAGGAAGGGAGACAGCGTTTTAGCTCTGCTGTGGGGTCAAGCCTTGATTATAACCTGTACCATAAGTTTATAAAATAAAAAAAAAACTATTATAGTAGTATATTCTCATTTCATATCATGCTTTGATTTGTTATTGAAACTTTTTATGCTGAGGTCCACTTGTAATGTTAAAAAAAAAGTAATTCTGTGCCAAAAACATATTATCATTTGATATACTGTGAGTTTACATTTTCAACCCCCGCTCTGATTTTATTTTTCTTGTGTTCAAGTCCTCTGTAAACACCCACTTTGTATATGAAATGAAAACCAAGGGGTCAAGGTTTGGATGTTTAGCTCAGTCAAGTCATCTATATCTGTTATTTTGTCTGTCCATAAGTTCTAAAACTTTCAAACGTTGGGACTTCACGGGACTTTCAAGACTTTCCAAACAAAACTTTCAAGACAAGAATTTCTTAAACCAACATTCACTTTATTTATTTATTTATTTATTTATTTATTTATTTATTTATTTATTTATTTATTTGACAAATCTTGATTTTCTAGTTGAATTGGAATTTACAAAACATTTTAAATGTCAAACAACCTTGGTATTTAGCATTGTAAACAAAACCAAAATAAAAAAATAAATAATAAATTAAGAATAAATATTAAAACAAATGCACCTCTGTGCCTCCCATAGCCCCAGCTAACAGAGTACAATCTCAGAACTTTGCCTAAAGTTCTGGTGAGGTTCTCTCAAAGTTATGAAAAAAAATGTTCTGAAGAAATGTTCTTTCATTAATATTAATAGAGCATTCATTCAGTTTTCTGAACAAACGCTCTATAAATGTTCTAACAATCTAGAAAAAGGTTCTCAAAATGTCATGAAAAAAAAGTTTATTTAAATTTATATACACTGTTTATGAAGATTATATTTCAGAAGAGTTTTAGATGGACGTTTGTCTAATGTTTTTTAATGTTACTACTTGTTTCAAAATGTCCTAATGGGAATGTTAGCAAAATGTTCTTTTGAACACAAAAGAAGATATTTTGAAGAATTTTGAAGAAACAAACAGTTGTTGGTCCCCACTGACATCAATAGTAGGCAAAGAAATACTATGGAAGTCAATGGGGACCATCAACTGTTTGATTACCAGCATTCTTCAAAATATCTTCTTTTATGTTCAACATTAGAAAGAAACTCATACATGTTTGAAACCACAGGGGGTTGGTAAATGATGACAAAATTTTCATTTTGGGTGAATTATCCCTTTAAATGGGACACCACTGATACTGTATTTAATGTGCCAAGAAAGAAAGGTTCAATATTTTAAAATTAAAATAAATATTTCAAATCAATACCAATTCATTGAAGGAATTTACATGTCCCAACAGTTCCTGACCTTGCTGTGAAATGCATTTTAACGCATCCCTGTGTGTAATTAACAATCACACTGTTGAGGTGCTCATGTGAGCACTCAATAAGCCCTTTCACAAAGTGAGCTGATAAACACCACAAATGATTTACAGGAGGCCCTGGTGGGTTGACAAATTATACCAGCAGCACAGAGAAGCACCACACTGTCAGGAAGACAAAGAAAAAGAGGTTGTTGTGTCAAGAAAACTGACTGACAACAAAAAGTATCGCAACAATAATTTATGCAGCGCGAGCTACAGAAGGTTTGTGATATCTGCCATATTACCGTGGCAATAACAGACCCCGTTAATGTATTCCATCTCAGGCATTGCCTGGGGACAATGTTTTCATGTCACCAGCCAGGAACTGCTGGTGCCACTGCAACTGAGCAGACTGTCTTGTGCACGCCGAGACCGAGAGCCATGCATAAGCCCTCCTGGTGCTTTAGAGCTTGTGTAGATTCTCTGGGCTGAGGGTATATCCATCAACAGAGCTCTCTAGAGCTGGGCGAAGTGTTAAACCAGGCAGCGCCAGTGTGGACACTGCATTCCCATGTGGCTATAATATGCATCACATTTCTTTATTCCCCTGAGGGTCCGCTGTCCTGGATGACTGAGCAGCCGTTTGTCTAAAAAGAGGCCATCATTTAACAGCCATTCCTTTAAGTTCCTCTAGGGACTCTCTTCTTTTCCCTACATACATGCCACCTAATTTTTCTCCAACACTCATTTACTTAAGAGCTTCTAATACTAATACTGTCAATTTGAGAAGTGCAAATTCAATTTATAAAAGACCAAAGACAATCAGACTGACATGTAGGGGACATTCTTGTAATCACTAACAGAACAATACATTAACAACCAGTACATGATGTTTTTGAAGTCTGTTATACTCACCAAGGCTGCATTTATTCATTTAAAAACAGTAAAACATGGACTATTTAATATATGGTGCCTATTTTAATATATTTTCCTTTGATGGAAAAGCTCAATTTTCAGCAGCCATTGCTCTAGTCTTCAGTGGCGTAAATTACTTTAATGTCACTTTTAATTAATTTAATGTGTCATTGGTGAATTTAAGTATTAATTTCTTTCTTACTATACAAGCACACACACGCAGTGGAGACCCTATTGAAATCCTGGGATTAAAATCCCTTTTAAACCTGCAAATAATGTAAAAGTTTTGAGAAAATGTGAAGCAAAAAACCTTACGAGGTAAAATGGTAATTTTTTTAAGATTCTGGGTGAAATAGGTAAATTTGTGACATTAACTATGTGAATGTCTTTGTACAAAAGGAGTGCAGAAGCACATGTCCTTAGTAACTTTCTTAAATAATACTGGATAACATGGATCATTGGCCTTTTCAGTTCAAATTTCACTAAAATTACTATACCTATCATGTAATTTGTAATAATGATTGAAAAAACTGCTAAACTGAAGCATATCACTAGAGGCCTCAAACTTTCAGACCAAAATGTACTGAACAAGAGGAAGTAATAAACAGTAGAGTTAAAATGCAGGGCTGTTTTTATGTTGGATGTTACAGCAAAGCTATGAAGCTTCCAAATCAACTCTCTCTCTCTGACCCATAGTTATTTCATCCAATGCCAGACCTTTAGCAAGATTCCAAACTGTGTGCTCCTCATATCAAACCTCATTTAGCCGGCCAGACTTCACGTTCATGTCGGCCTTTCACAGAGCTACTTCCTGCACACACGCACTCACACACATACAGTTTCTCTGTTTTATTGCAAAGATAAATATGTGGCCGCAGGTGCAAAAGATACAGTAAGTGTTCAGCATGTTATACATTAAGTTGCCAGTGGAATATTTGGAATATCTCTACATCAGTGTCTGGAGCGTGTGGGAATTCAAGTGATTTGTTGACCCTAATCCCATTAACACTGACTTTAATATATCCTTCATTTTTCATCATCTGTCTCATTAATATTTAATGACAGCTTCACTCTGTCCGCTTCTTCAGATAGAGGAGTTTTATAGAAATTACTCAGAGCACATGCAGTCATTAATTGTTTAAGCATATAGTTTTGAAATAATGGAAGGACATCACTTTTATGCCTGACATCTCATATTTAAATCATGCTTAGACCGTTCAAAAGTTTTTTCAAAAATAAAAACATCTATAAAAAAATCTAATATAAATTAAAATATAATTTAAAACTTCAATTACACATCACAACTCATAGCAGAACTCATAACAACCTTCAGCAGAACTTTTAGCAGTAGTCTTCAGTGTCACATAATCCTTCAGAAGTCATTCCAGTGTATTGATTTATAGCTCAAAAACCTCAAAAACATTAATTATTATCAATGTTGAACACAGTTGTGCTGCTCAATTTAATGTATCCTTCCTGAAAAGAAGCATTAGTTTCTTTAAAAAATCTTTCTGACCGCAATCTTTTACACATGAGTGTATTACGGATGTCATACACAGACATATATAATATATGTTTGTAGATAAATCTGACATAAAGTTAAAATCAAGATAGTACGTAACTCATACATGAATATATATATATATATATATATATATATATATATATATATATACAATATAGAAAGTATATATATTAAAAAAGGAACAAAATTTTCCTAAACTATACACTACAATAGGGATGGAATATTTGATTTGGGAACCACTCTCAACAAAATATCTATATATAAAGGTATATACAGTAAATTGTAAACATCCACTTTGTTTTTCTTATCCACTGACATACTAAAATAATTTTAAATTATTCTACAAAATCTGAATACTTAAAACAAAAAAGAACAACATTACTTCACCCATTAAAAAGACTAAATGTAATACCGAATAAATTCCCAACTCTAACACTTAATAGTTAACATGGCAAAGATCCTACTTCACGAACCTCCGAAGGGTGCGAAACTGAGCTGAGAAACTCTGGAGATGCCAGGAGTGATAATGAGTTATATTTTAAGAACATTACATTTGTCAAGAATACTTAACAGCACATGTTGTTGATGAACCATCAAGAGCGTTATCCTATTAATGGTCCATGGAAAAGGGTGTTATCCATCATTATCACAAAGACTTCAGAACAGGAATGTACCATCATTTACTAGACCACACAAAACAGGAAGATACACAAGATAACGAGTAATGGTGAACCCACACTCTGTAATTGGGTGCATCATAAGAAAACACAAGCTTTCAATCAAATTAGCAATGTAGATGAATATGGGGGTTGGGCAGGAACACATTTGAACTGCAATTATGTAAAATTCTCATCAGATGGGACAATCATACGTCTTTTTCTCATCAGCTGAGCATAAGGAGCCCAAGGCATGAAAAACACACACACGGAGATGATAGCGGCAACCATTAACCAAGTTTATTTCATTGGGTAAATTCAAGACCCTGCTGCATCTAATCCATCTCCTGCTCATGAAATGGCAATAATTATGTGCCGCATCAATTAAGTTTCATATAGTCTATGTGCTGGATCTATCAAAGCTTCAGCAACAGGGCTCAAATCAATAAGCGGATAATTATAAGCATTTTTTTTTTTAAACTTGCGAGGTAATACCTTACGGCTATGACTCTGGAAATTAAAGAAATGCAGAATATATCTCCATTCATTAGAGACAGATTCTTTCTGGAGTACCAGCGTAAGGCAGCAACATGCTGGTCGATAGGGTTGACTGGGTAATATATTGAATATTCATGATTTATTTTCAAAGATTTTCTGCCGATATAAAAACATGGCGAATACTGTGATAATTTTAATGCACTCATTACTTGTCATAAGACAAGATTTCATGACTGTCTTTTCATCATAAGTATGAATGTGTTTTATAGGGTCTCACATCTAATTCACGTTATTCATTTTTGTGAATCATTTCAAACTGTCAGTAAAATGAAATTATTCACTCAAAATCATATTGAAGTGTTTTAGTGAACATACTGTATATGATGCTATTTATATACAGTGTATTATTCTGGAAATGACTAGAAGAATAACCTTTTAATGATTAATATTTTCATTTTCATTCATTACTGTACTGTATATTATTAAATATTTATTATTGTCTTAGCTATAATCACCAAGTCACAATCACAAATCATTACATTCCCAGGGCACACACACATACAAAAACGATATCACTCTCCAGGTGACTTGTATAAAATGCCACAAGTAAGTAAACTTCTGACTCCAGACGTGACCTTACAAATCATACCACTTTTATAATTAGTCCACTGCATTCCACTGCAAATTTATGGTGTTTTTATTTGCTTTCTACTAAAGAATTATTTAATAGCTTGCAGCATCTATGAATTTCATGGGCTTGAAAGCAGTCAAGTTTAAACAAAACCCTGAATGCTTAAATGAGTTCAGTCACATAAGGCTATTGCTCTGCAGTTGAGTAATCCACTCTATTTTCTCCATTAATTTCAATAATTGAATAATTTGAGCTATAAAACACCCTCTGCAAACATCAAACACCAAAGACCAATTTAGAGAATGCAATAAGAAGATTTGAAATCCCAAATAGGCTGGTTTAAAATAATAAGCACAAACAGGAGAAAAACAGAAGCCAAATCCATGGAGAAACAAAACACTTCCACCCATTTGCTTTATTTAGCAGCCATGACTCATACGAATAATGCTGCCTTGTTTTCATAAAGATGTGTACCTGTGAAACCATAACATTATTTGCCATGAATGTGACTCAGTGAGTTGAAAATGAGTTGAAAGGAACTGAGAAAAGAGAAAACATGAACTTCTGTGATTGCGGTACTGGACACTTTAGGCCTTTAACAGAGTGATTCACTTTTCCCCTCAATTCCTCCAACACTTCCTGTGGCGATGGCTGCCTCCCATGAAGCTATAATGTATGAGATTTGTCAGTGTCAATTTTACAGCTAATCTCTCTGGTCCACCTAGGCCCTCCCATTCCCCGCCCATTAATTCTGTAGCCTCGTACACCAGATAATAGAGCGGAAGAAACTGCTACACCTTCTGTAGAGAAGTTTGTAGCCAAATGTAGTGGTGTTTTGCAGTTTGTGACCCTGCAGCCTCACGAAAACACCCTGTATGGTAAAATTAAGAATAAACAGAATACAAATATGCAAAGAAAGAAAGGTTTTTCACAACACTAGATTCCCACTAGGTGCAAATCTTGAACTTCTACCAAGCACCAAAGAGATCTATAGATAAAAAATGTATTTTGCAAATGTCCAAGAAAGTGGGATCAATAACAGTAATATTCCTCTCATGAAGACTGTGTTTGCTGAGAATGAAACTGGCTGTTTGTTTCAGCTGATATATTACACATCAGCAAATGCATTGTACAACCTGATAAAAATCCAGGTCTATTGATCTGCAAGCTTGGTGAATGTAAAAGCTTAAAAACACACAATTTTTCATTTCCTACCACTTTTAACCTGCAAGTGCAATTCAGAAGACTCTTACAAAGCATTTCCTCACATACACACACCTCTGTGATAACTTGTGTAGACAGGGTGAACTGGGGTTATCCAGCTGGGAGTTACACTGCTATGTACTTGCCCCAAAAGAATCACATAACAAATACAACAAGACTTGTTTCAAAGAAACTGAGCCTTATTCATGCATAAAATAGAGCTGTAGAATGGCTGTTCATACAATAATTAAATTCATGCAATGGTGAGTTTCAATATATTAATGTTGCGCTATGATTTCAATCAGTGCACCATGGTGATCTAGCCGCTATCCATACAGAAAATTAAAATTATTACACAAAAAATATTATTGCACTTGTTTCATTTTATAAACAGAATCAAAAACGTGACTGTAAAGAAAAAAAAATGCCCAGAGTTGCTAACCAATTCACTACAATACCAAAATCAAAATTTTAAGAAAAAGTTAACCAAAAAATTTAAGTATTGTAAATGTATTATTAAATCTAAATTAAGGCAGCAAATAGGATTCAGAATTCAAATATGAAGGCAAGAAAGTAGACTTAAAATTCAACAAAACTTATATAAAAAAAACCTTTATATTTGGATGGATGAATGGATGGATAGGCATTTTGTATGCAATATAAATGTCATAAACATGTTAGACAGACACACAGACAGACAGATGGATGAATGGATGGATAGGCATTTTGTATGCAATATAAATGTCATAAACATGTTAGACAGACAGACGGACGGACGGACGGACGGACGGACAGATAGATAGATAGATAGATAGATAGATAGATAGATAGATAGATAGATAGATAGATAGATAGATAGATAGATAGATTGATAGATGCATAGTTGTAAATAACTGTACAGACAGGATACAAAGCGAGATGCAAGTAAAAACAGACCACTGCAGTGTATAGACACGGTTTATAAAGGCTATATGGAAATGTGTGAATAAAAAGGCATTTTTAGAAAGTATATATCCTGACCCAAGGAGTTTATGTGCAATTTATATTCTGTAGCAACCAATAAATGAAAAATAACACCAGAGGCTGAGGCAAATATGCTCTTAGTGGCCACTGAACTGTACCTAATCCACATGTAAACAGCCCCAGTCAGTGGGAACCACTAACATTTACATGTTCAGCATTCAGCAACCGTACAAGCTTTTTATACCGCAGATAAATTAGCATTTGACACTGAAAGGTCATTGCTCTCTTCACTCTCTGTGCTGTTTCCTGTTATACAGAAAGACAAATATCAACCTGTCTATGAGATGCCTTAGACCCCCATACCCCACACCCACCCACACAAGTTACATTTTACAGCAGATGTACACAGCCTGGAAAATACACATTAGTTAGCGCTCAATGCTGAAAAGCCATTTGCACAGGACCGTATAGAAAAGTGTGTCCATTAAAATTAGACGTGATGGATGGCCAATGGTGCATGAAATTGTAGTTTAGTCATTTCCCTGAAAGCTCCAGATACAGTTAGTATGAAGATTTCCAAATCTATAAAGTCCAATAACAGATGAGTTAGTATAATTCTAATGCACATTAGTACGGAGTAGCACAGGTACATTGTGGCACTGCATATTTTATGAGATGAGGTTTTGTACAAATTTAGGATTCCCCGGACAACCATCAGAACAACTACTTAAGAGCATGTTAGCAAAATAGAACAGAACAGGGTTCCTGTGCCTTTAATATATAATGAATGTGAAGTCCTGCATCGCCTAGCAGCACTAGAGAAAGCAAACTATCGGCTACACTGGACCTCACAAACCCCAGGGATCAGCACTATTCCTCACATACTGTATCTAGCAAAGACATGCTGTCTGCTGTCCAATTAAGAGAAAACAAGACTCCCTGCACTCCCTTCTGCAAAACGTCTTTGCACGGAGGAAAAACGACAACCTATACTTATATATATATATGTATAGAGATGTTTAAGAATATATGAGTCTTAAAATATCTATGGCCAAAGGAATGATGTAGAAAACCCATTTCAAAAGTTGCTGATATGTAGTGATGGCAATATTTTTTTTGCAGGTATTATTATTTTATTACTTTTGGTGGTAAACATTGTGAATATTGTGATGATTTATTTATATTTCTCCATTTATTTTGGTTTAAATCCAAAAAATGTGCACCGATCAGTTCAAACTATCCATTTCAATAAATAGATGAATGGCATTTTCATATTTAACTATTTTAGTAAAATATAAGTTGCTGTTTATTGTTATATTGGTGCACATAAATGAAAATTTTAAACATTCTTCTTTGTGTTCATTAGTTAAGTCTTACTAGGAAATCATGCACTGATTATTTTTAAAGCAGTTTTTACTGAATTTCAATGCATTGATTTTGAAATGACATTGAAAAGGGAAAAAATAATCCTTCTGTGCAACTTCAGAAAAAAAAAATACAAATATTGACATACATACTGAATAAGGTTGAAATAAAATTCACATATTCACCTTACTTTAATGTAAAATTGTGCCATTTGTAACTGAAGGTCTTCTGGTGTTATTTGCTTCCAGTTATTTTTAGCTGTATAAAGCAGCTCATTATGCTGCTTGAAATATTGCAAACTAGTATTTCTTCTCATATTAATTTATTTCATTATCATAATCATAAACACACTGGTTTGTAGCGCAAATGGTTTTACTGTTTACTGCACTTTATTATTCCTCTTGTTATAAACAGAATAAATTGTATAATGAATCAAAAGCTCACACATTCACAGAAAATAGCTTCTGCATTGCAAAATAAGGTAGACACTGTATATGTTTTAGCTTTATCGTCCAGCCATACACTTACTGTATGATAACAGACTGTGTAAAATAGAGATGTGTGAAAATTGTGGCAGGTGGAGAAAAGCTGACCTGGCGTAACCCACTTCTCACTGATTTATGGTGGTGGCCTGCCCCGCAGACAGCGCTTTGCCCTGGGTGTCATCAATCTCTCCAGATTTCCGATAACAGCCATCAGCTACACCCTGATCCAGCATCAGACCACCACACATCTAAAAACATCCAACCTAAAGCGGAAAAAGTACCTAAACAGTAAGTAAAGTTCAAACTTTCCAAAGATAATTATCAAAATGAGGACGATTTCATGTGTGTTACACCATGTATACACACCTAATTGAAGCTGAAATGTACAGGAATTGGCACAGGGCTTATAGTTACTTAAACTGAAACTAAAGTTAAAACCATAAATATGTTACATGATTTTAATTTAGCTTAATTTGATATATTAAAGAAACAAAAACTAAATCTGAAAGAAAATAAACAGTAAATAGACACACACATACGAAATGACAAAAAATTAAGAATTAAAATTAAAATGAAAACAGAAAATATAAAAGCTCATTCAAAATATGAATAAAAATGATAATATCTCAATGACACTGAAATAATACTGATTTGGCCCAGACTAAAGAATACTCATTCAGTGAGTATTCCTTAAAGCAATACACTTACACAAACACACAACAACAACAACAACAACAAAAAACTTTTGTTTCTTTGATAATACACCTGGCACTGCATATTACAAATATGTTTGGTTTTTCAACAAATTGCTTTTGATGCTCTTTTGTAAGTTGCTTTGGATAAAAGTGTCAGCTAAATGCATAAATGTACAGTATGCATTTTTATTCCACTCACTAACTTGTATTAAAAATAAATAAATAAATACATGCATACGTAAGTAGAAGGGGCCACATTTTTAGTTATTCAGTGAAAACCTTCAGAAGAATCTGAATATAATGCGTAAGTCAGTTATGGTACCTTCAGGTTTTGTTTTTTTTCCCGCTTGGCAGATGTGATCAAAATTGTGTTAGAATACATGGAAAATAACAGCATGTTGACTCTTCAAAATTTAGTTTTTGTGTCCAACAGAAAAACAGAATATGGGTCTGAAATGACATTATGGGTAGAATAAATTATAACAATTTTAATTCTGGGTGTACTGTTCCTTTAAGCAAACAATACAGAGAAAGAGAATAGAAAGGACGCTGTACAAAGTCAGAAGGGGGAACTGTGAACACACAGCAAACCCATAACATTCCTCTTATCACAGAGAACAAGAGACAGACAAGTGTTTCCAAGAGCTGTGGTTTGTGTATCAAAAAGACTGATGGAGTAAAAGAGTGAGGGTAATATGTGAAAAATGGTCAGAATGCAGGAACATGAATGCATACAGTCCATTTCCTCTCCTGTATGACTGTGTGTAAGTGTGTGTGTGGAGCTCCCCACCTGCCTAAATGATATCCATGACTCACACAGGAGCAGATAATTGGCTCACAAAAAAGTGCAGCAAACATTCATCATAATGGGAATGGCCTGCTGAAGAGAGCAGACACTCTTCTCTCAGTCTCTCTCCCCTGTCTTTCTCTCTAAAATGCACTCTTTCTGTCTTTCTGACATGTGTGTAAACCCTGATCTTCACTGGCTTTCCTCTTATAGCACATCATGTGGTCTTAAAGATACAGTGCTCATCTGGCCCCTGTGGATTTTATAATTAACCCTGATGGGGCTTCTGAACACCAGCGCTTAATTGGTATCAATAATTCACAGGATTCATTTAAGCACCGGCAAATGTGTGTCTAGAACAGGGGTCAGCAACCTTTTTGAGATGAAGGGCCAATTTGAACAAGAAATATTAAAGATTTGCAAAAACGAGACTAAACTACATTAAGAAGATAACCAGTATGTGTGTGTGTGTGTGTGTGTGTGTGTGTGTGTGTGTGTGTGTGTGTGTGTGTGAAGTTTACTTGAATTAAGTAAATCTGCACTGAATATTTTGTGCCCATACAATTCATAACTAAATAAAAAGATAAGGATAGTTAGGCATGCAATCAACAATCAATCAATTAAATAAGTCAAACAAAAAATAAATACACTCTTGGTGGGACACATACCTAAAAAGTTGCTGAACCCGATCTAGAATTGTAAAAAAAAAAAAAAAAACCTTTCTAATATGCTCAAGAAAATTTTTTATTATCATCATGTTAAAAAAAAAATAATAATAAAAATAAAAAAATTGTGCTGCTTAATATTTTTGTGGAAACAATTTTTGGGGGTTCTTTAATGAAAAGAAATATATAAAAAAAGAACATAAAAGTCATTTATTTGAAATATAAATATTTTGTACAATTTTAAATGTACTTACTGTCAATTTTATATCAATTTAATGCATTATTTCTGAATAACAGTATTTATTTCTTAAAAAAAAAAAAAAAAACTGACCCCCAACTTTTGAACGGTTGTATAAACTATACATTTTGTAAATATGCATTAAAAAATTAATAAAATAAATCTGCCTTGAAAGAGACACATGGATCTCATTTCAGGTAAAATGCATCCTGCCTCTTTTCTGTTGTTCCACCAGTGTGGATGATTATGCATTTATTTCCGAAGCATTGCAATCTGAACAGCTGTTGCCAGAGAGTTGGCTCTTCAATAAATAACCATTTCCAATATCCCACCCACCCACCACTACAAACACACAGTTTTGCCTTTGTTCTTTCTTTCACTTCGATTGATGCATATTTCATGGAGAACTTTTGCGTGCTTCCTTTGAGTTGAGAAGACGGCTCCGAACTGACAGGCTGCCTATTACCAGACATTACAATCTTCACTGTCCCCATCTATCTGCTCCGGGTCCGTGTGCATCAACTTGTTTTTGTGAAGGTAATGAAATAGCAGTGAAATAGTAATGAAATGTCTCTGTGCGACAAATCAGATACTAGCATTTTTCATTGCATTAGCCTACATAATATGGCTACTAATTTAGCACTGACAAGATAAGTAGTATTACTGGAAAAGAAAGGACATCTTGGGGATATGCTGTGTCTCTTCTGCTGACTGTTACCTAAAGGCACACATGTTAGGATGCAGGAGAGTTGGAAATGAGAGCGCTCTTCTGAGCATGCTCGTCTCTTCCTTTCATGTGAGTGCCAATACCCCAAACCCCTGAAGGCTGGAAAGAGTAATGCATGGAATTAATGTGCTCTGTAATGAGCTACCTTTTGTAGTTTGAATACATTTTTCCTGATCATGCAAATAAAAGCCTTTCACATGATGCAGACTGCATTGAAAGCAAAATCATCTTGAAACAAGAACAACATAGACAGTAGCAAGCAGAATACATGAGTGACACAAAGTGAAATGCTTATTGTAAGTTTTGGACATGTATGAGATGAAAACAAGATTTATAATGTAAATTTTGTGTGCCACTTTATTCTCCCTCAAGACGTCTGAGATGTAGATGAATTTGTTTCTGCATCAGAACAGATTTGGAGAAATTTAGCATTGACTGCAGTGAATGGGTGCCATCAGAATTAGAGTTCAAACAGCTGATAAAAACACAATAATTCACAAGTAATTCACATGATAGTCTATCACTTAACATATAGTGAATTGAAAAGTTGTGTATTCTTAAAGTGAACGTGACATGACATACAGCCAAGTATTCATGGTACTGCAGGTATAGACTCAAAGCCACAACCTTAGGGTTAGGAGTCAAACTCTCTAACCACTAGGCCATAACTTTCCCCAACAAATAAACACATCCATCGTGCTTTTAACTTCAAACAATTGCTCCGGGCGAAAAATCTTCTAGCTGTAATGTTTTCTCCAGTGAAAAAGTCATCTCATCTCAAGTACCATTTACAAGTGAAAACACTTCTAAACAAGTATATCAGTGGATCTGAATGTGAGAGGACAACAGGTGATGGTCTTTTTCACTAGAGAAAGCATTATTATGGATTATTAATGGTATTTTGGCTCTAATTCCGACAGCACCCATTCACTGCAGGTGATCCAACGATAACCAAACAATATAATTAATACATCTGTTCCAGTAAAGAAACAAACTTATCTACTAGGGGCGTGACAAGACACTTATCCCACAAGACGAGATGAGACACGAGACTGGGTTCACGAGAACGAGACAAGATTTTAAGACTTTTTAAAAGAAATCCTCAATGATGAAATATATAGGGGGAAAAATGTCTTTTATTGAACTGAAAAACACAAAATGCAAAAAAATGTTGGTGCATTTTGAAATCAAATTGTACTTTATGAAATTAAATATCTATTTTAATAAATTGTATGCAGGTATAAACAACATGTAAACACTGTAAAATGTTTTGCCACAAACTCAACTGACAGGCAAGTAATTGCACAAAATTATATAGTATACATAAAAATAAATAATAAACACAAATAATATCCATTTAAAGCAGCAGTCAGTCAAGTTTATTATTTAGTAAACTGATTTCCACTTCAATAAAAAAAAAGAATTTTTTTTTTCCATTTAATTTTTCTCAACTCCTTTTTAATAGTATATACATTTTCAGAACAATTTATTAAAATTTTAACAAAAATTACATGTTTAGGGCCCTATGAAATGTTTTATTCTCACCATATTATTTTTTATTTTTTATTGTTACCAAATTACATGTTTTAGCATGTCTAACTATTTGAATGCAAAAACAACTTAATTGATTAATTTTAATTTTTCTTAAAGTAGCCTTATGAATTTTTTTCCCTCAAAAATTCTGTGTTGTGTATTTACATTTTTCTTTTTATCAAATAAAGGCATAAAACATTAATTTCATCATTTATCATTTAATTATTGAAAATTAAGAAAACTTTCTTTTTTGGCAAACAAAGGGGATTTACTATTAAAATTAAAACATGGAAGAAATGTTGTGTGAGTATTCCTTTAAAATAAGGTTTGTTTCATTTTAGTAGTAGTAATAGTAGTAGTAGTATAGGCTGTGTACATTCTGTTGTTGGTATTTCAAACTGGGCTTTTATTTTGACGGGTTGCCGTGAATACCTTTACAGTCCTGTGTATGTGTGATATGATGCTAGTTTTACTAGGTAAAAAACTCAAAAATTCTAAATAAGTGTACATGTTTATACATCCTCATACATCCACAACTACATATACTGAAAACACCGAAAACACCACGAATCATCACCCATGCTTCCCTATAACCACGCTAACCACGCGTCTGTTCCATTCATTAACAGAGACAGGCAGAACATGCAGGATTCATATTTAAATCGACTTTTGCGGCTTTATATTTACAGATACTAGTCCATATCGTGACTTGATTTAAGTGTAATGACCTGCTTTTGGTTAATTAATTCAAAATTTGAGAAATTACTTGACATTCCCTGTTAAACTGTGAATACAGACTGGATAAAGACTTTACTGCATAATTTTCCCACTTATCATGTGGCCACTTGCCTGATGTGAACATAATATCTTACATACCTTACATTACATACCACTGGTGAAAGGGCCAGTGTAATGCAAATATATCTGAAAGGTCTGCATGAGGATATCATTACCTTCTCACGAGACACATCGGATCTCGTCACACCCCTATTACCTACACCTTTGATGGCCTGAAGGCAAGTAAATTTTCGGCACATTTTCATTTTTAATTGAACTATTCCTTTAAGAAAAGAAAAATTTATTTTGAAGATATTATTGTAAAGTGTTAACAAAACTGCATATTTTCCCCCTGACCCATATGTAAAAAAATAAAAAATAAATAAATAAACAAAACTGAAAGTTACAACAAACAGTATATCAGTGCCACCAAACAGTTACATGCATATAACCAGCCAACCAAGGATTGTTGATTTGATATTATTATCCTGTAGCAAATGAGCCAGTAACAGATGGACGTCATGTCTTGTCACTCAAATGAGCAGCACAAAATAAGTCACACTGATGAGTCAGATACAATGAGTCACCTAAAGCACGATGCTACAGCACTTGACCAAAACAACTGGCAGTCTTTTTCCTCTGCAGCACATACTACAAACCACCTATGATCACCATTCAAATGCTAATGAAAAACAAAACATACATTTTAATAAAACTTATTTCCTGCCTTATTTTGTAACATTGAACCTCGCATAAAATATTATAATCTATTATCAGTGAGCATGTGGTTTAAAAAATCAAGTTAAAATTATACCACCCACCTCACTTCTCCATTGTCTTACTTTACAGCCGAGAGTATCTGACTTCTAATCTAACTCATATAATCTCATTGTATCTAATCAAGAGCCCCTAATGTGCAAAACGATTAATTATCTTACACTAATAAAATAAACATTACCATCATTTAATAATTGCCCCTTGTGTTGGCATTCAACTCTGAAAACAAGATAATTATGATTAACAAAATAATCAAGGTTTTAATTATTACCCATGCTCAAGAAGCAATAACAATGTATAACATAATAACAAAGAACACATTTTTCAGACTACAACAAAACAACTAAAGAAATTAACACTTGTAAACACAACATCACTGTACCATACTGCTTTCTTAGCAGCTACTTAATTTGCAGCTAACCTATACATAATTTGCCTGCACCATTTGTTCCTACAGCAAGACCTATTTATTAGGTCATAAGCTCTATAAAAACAGTAACATGTAGATGCATAATTTGATGTTTACCTTTATTCATCCAATAAGCAGCCTTCAAACCTGCAAACAAAAGTAGTGTTGAAAAGTCAGTTTAAATATTGATGCTGTTAAATATGTAAATAATAAATATTCAGGAGCTGTATCTAAAATTAAACCAGGCAATAAACAAATACTGGAGAAACTGAAGTCTATTTGTTTTAATTTAGAGAAGAAAGTGCACTGTTTAGATTGGTAAGTCAGTTATTCATTCACAGTGTTGTCTCATGAAATGTAAAAAATACTGTAGTTTTTACAAGGTCTAAATGATTGAAATCAATCACATTTAATCCAATTGGTCTATCAACCAGTATTACTGATCTAAGTTTAATGGTGCAGCTACAGCTAGGCTAACTTATGCATGGCTGGTGTAACCGTCCCCATATCTTATATTAAAATGAGGACTTATTTATTCAAAAGCAAAAATTATCCATCTGTCATACATTATAATGTCAGCATATAAAGCTTCTGATTGTATGCTTGGATTTTTTAGACAGAAAAAATGTTACTTGGCATGTTACTTGGCTTAAATATGAGCTTTGTCTTAAATATCTAAAGCAGAGAGAAAGCCAAAGCACCTCTCTGACTCTAACAAATCAGGCTTTGGCGTCAAGTTTCACAACAAAGCCTGTTTGTGCGTTTGAACGACGTCATTTTGTTGCCCACAAAATATCACTTGCTAACTCTAACAGATGGCCTAGATTCCTCCCACTTTCCTCCTCTTATGACTATTCAGTGACTCTGCCTGTTCCTCGCCCTCTCTCAGCCTGCATTCATCAAAACCACCGAGCCAAAACCCTGCTTCTTCCTCCCCATGCGAGGAAAATTAAATTCACCTGTCCTGAGAGTAATTTCACCTTTCACAGAGTGGAAGACAGACACAATTAGCGCCTGCACATGCATCACATCAGAAGTCTTTCAACTGAACTCAATGCACCCAAGCAACACCTTAACCTTGTTAAGTCACAATCTTAAACAGAAAACAGTTCACATCCAGGTTTAAGTCAGGCCTCATTGAATAATAACCAGCATTTGTGGTCTGTAAGGGTAAAGTTGCAGTGACACTTGACTTTGTGCTCTGTTCTTTTTCTTTTATATGCATGCAAATGCTATAGAGCATAAATGCAAGCTAATGTGGAGTATGGTATTTTGCTGAGTTTTGTTGATCACATATTATGTATTATATAATTAATAAAATATATAATTAATAATAATAACAACACTAACAACAATGATAACAATCATTGCATACTTACAGTTTTTGTCATATATTATTTATTTAAAACAGAAGCATAACATCAAATCCTGTTGTTGATACTTGCTGCAGAAAAAATGCAATCGGATGCATTTTGTCATAGTATTATTATTATTATTATTATTATTATTATTATTATTATTATTAATAATAATAATAATAATAATAATAATAATATACTAATCAGAAATAGTATTACAAATATTATGCATATTATTAAATCATACATATAACTAATATAATATTAATAACAATAATGTTAATAAAAATGATATAGTGATATCATATATATCATTTATGATACAGAAGTCCTAAAGCATGGCATCTTATGGCATCTAACCCTGCTGCTATATTTCACATTTGAATTATTATTATTATTAGTTATTTTCTTAGTTATTTTAAACACCAGTTGCCATTAATTGGTGCAGGGAGACTCAGCATGCTTAAAGCCAGTGTGACCGCACCTTTATTCGCAGGATAACAGCTGTTCAGGGTGAGCGTTCTAAGCACTGAAGTGCCCAATCAGAGGTCAGCTCTAGAACAGCGATGGAAACTGTGGATACACATGAGAGTGGGGTGAGAAAACGTTGACACACCTTTCCCACCTGCTACACTTATTCACGGGCACCTTAATCCTCTGCCACAGTCAAAGCCTAGCATCCTCATGTCAGAGCACATCTATAGTGGATTAAAATAGGACAGCTAATTACCATTTACCTCAGCAGGATCATGGCTGGATGTTGGGATTCTAGCTTTCGGAATGCGTGTAATTGTCTGTTGAATAATGCCGGCCCACGCTCTTTATATCTGACTTGGCTCACTCGCTCATGAAAAGACACTCATGAGTTGATAAGCGGGATGTTGCAACTTTAGCCTTTGGAGAAACACTAATGCCAAGTGCTGCTGTGGGTCCCCCTCACTGTGTGAAAAGCAGTTTATTAAATCTCCCTCAGGAGTCCCGACGGTACAATTAGTGTTGAACTTTGCTATAAGGTAATCATACACAATTTCTGCAACTTTTCCTCTCAGCCAAAATAAGCAGCAGTAGCAATATAAAAGCATCCTGATAACTATGTTTGCAGATTCTCTATGATTAAAGGTTTAAATACAAAACTTACAGTCAAGGTCCTGAGTTTAACACAGAAGTGTGTATGAAATATAAATGGTTTATTTATCCTCAAAGGGCTTTGAATGTTACATTGCTATGAATAACCTGCAAGTTCCTGCAACCTTATAATACATCAAGTTTTCCAAATACTGGACAAAATAGACTGTCAGTTACACATCCAAAATCATTTGTTGATAATGTCATCCTCTTTAATTTGACTTCTAAATGTTATCCATCTGAAAAAAAAAAAATGAAAAGATACAATTGGGTACAGAACATCACTATATACTATTAATGAAGGCTTTGTAGATTTGATAGTCAAAAGTGAGCTATACTGAGCTAAGTAAAATATACGGAGGGATTCGTTCCCTCGGTAAACCCTTCTTTTATATAATCTCAGTCTCTCTGAGACTTTTCCTCTCACAAAAGGGCTTTACTGCATCTAAAATACTATTCTCATTAGAAATGTTCTCTCTCTCTCTGAGACACTTCTCCACATTCAACAGTCTAGGAGCATAGAGATGCATTAAACATGGGCACTGGTTCCCAATCTAAAGTGCATGGAGTGCTGCTTTATGTCTGAATCGGTAACACTGCCCACAGGTCAAAAGTACTGAGGACAGAATAGGGAGACGGTAGAAGACATATCTCGCAAGCCCCATCTGTTCTTTTAATGATATCCATTTATCACAGTGCTGTGGTTTTCTAACTAATCATAACATCTTAATAAACATTTCAGCTTTTTATGATAAGATATAAAGGTCAATGTTCAACTAAAAATTGTACAATAACGACTTACCTTACATCATGTAGCGTAATATAATATAAAAGTATTGAATGAAGACTATAAAAACACTGAACTTTTAATAAAAAGAATACCTGACACCTGATATGAGATCTCTTGAATTTCATCAAATATAGAAAGCCTTCACAGAAAGATTATATCTGTTGCAATGAATGATTTACCCCACTAGGGGAGGAACTACTGGTCCAAATGGCTCAAAGTATTACAGATGCTGCTCTGAGGTTATGACAGGGCATTAACTACATATTGTGAAAGCTGGGTTTACCGTATAAAAATGCTCATACTCTTTCAAGACTGTAATTGGATGGCTCACATATAAAATCTCCATATATTTATTTTTATTCAACATCAAAATTTAAAGTTAAAATGTACATGTGTGTAACAGAAAGTCCTCTTATACCCTGTTACTAGTTCATTTTAAATGGTCTTGCAGTATGAAAAATGAACTTATGAAAAGTACATTTATTCTACGTAGAATCTTAATTAATATGGTCATGAACACTGTATTACACGAGCTGAGAAATCTTTGTTTAAATCAGCTTTAATTGAATTATGCTATTTCACATACAGTGTCAGAATTTTGCTTTTATATTAAGATCAATATTTGCCCCGTGGAACACATTATTATTTTAGATTATTATCTATTCATTGTTTGTTTTAAATATTTTATATAATTTAATTTTATATTATTTTTATATTATTAATTTTTATATTTATATTTCTTATCTTTCATCAAATTTACATTCTTCACCTTTGTGGCAATTACAGGTTACTCTGAGACCGAAACTATAAGAGAAAAGGATATCATTAAATATATAAAATACTTTTGCCCCATATTATAAATGTTTAGGGCATTTGCGACTTTTGGTGTCATTTTTCCCAAGCCATGGATCATTTCTGACCCTGGTCACACTACAGGACACTTCTAAAACTGCATAAAGATTCAGCTTCCCAAATAACAGTCATTCTAGCTTTGATTCAGCCAGATCTTAAACTAACCCACGCGAAAGCCACATGCATATCATTCCCTGCCAGATGTTTGTCTGAAATTGTCTAAAACATCCATGACTGAAGCAAGTGCTTCTTTGACCCCACCTTCAGTTTCTACAAAGAAGAAAAGAGTTTTCCAGAATTTAAGACTACACAAGAATACAAATAAACTGCAGGATACAAAGCCACAACGTTCCATAAAGTTCACGTTCTCTAAATAAATCTCACCCAGCATTACAGCCATACCAAGCTTTCAGTGCCTTAAGGGCAATATGACACATGTAGGTTATATCTGTCCTTACTTTATGCCAGTTGAGTCACCAATTATTTCTCTTAAAATACCCCAGATGTCAACAGCGGGCAGAGGAAAAGACATCTGACAACTTTGAGGCTTTGGGCTTGAAACATAACACAGACCCGTGCAAAACGACGGAGAATGTGGAAGATTGTTTTGATAGGAAGAGGCTGAATGCACAGGTGCGAGTCCCTATATGCTTCTTAACAAAATCAAGTTGGTAACAGTATTTGAATTCCCCCATAATAAATACGTGCTCTTACCGTCGATCCAAGCGCCCAGATGATTCAGAGTGGCATCTTCAACTTCTTCTCACGTTCACACATACTGTACATGTGTGTGTGGACAGCGACAGTGAATGAATGCTGCCCGGAGCGCGCACGAACGCGGTGTGATGTCAAAAAAGCTGTCTATGTAGGCAGTTCACTAGATAGTCTGACGTCTTTGCAGACTCCCTTTCCAGCCACGTTGTCTGCCCCGTGTTAATTTAAACATACAACCCGGATTCCGGTGCTGTTGACTACATTGGTAGAAATCTGGTTGTAATTATCGCGGCGCAGTCGGTTCTCCGCAGCCGCCGTGTCCTTCCTCTCATGCCGACTGAGGATGTGAGCGCAGCCGCCGAGATGCAAGATCGTGGTGCGACCCGAGACAGCCTAGAGCAGTCACTCAATGTGATGAGCCTGCTAGAAAGACGGCGAAACGATAAAAATAACAGACTGGTCAATCGACACAGCCAGTGACATGACAGCAAGCTTGCTATTAATTACAAAGGTGAGGCAAGGATTCATAGGCGGTAATTCAGTATTTTATTTAGTATTTTAGAAACATATATTTAAATATATGCATACTTATATGTATAACATATTTTAATAATTTATGGTGTATTTTAACAAACAACAAATTTATAATCTACATAAAAATATTTTTTTTTTTTTTTTTTTTCTTAAAGTTTTTTTTTTTTTTCGTTTTCTTTTTTTTTCTGGTCAGAATCTTGGCTGGCAGCAGTATTTTGTGAACTGCAGATGTCTAATGGTCTTTCTGGGAAGGCTTCAAAAAGAGCTCGTTGCAGTAGTCCACCTGCTGGTGATGATTGCGTGAATTCGTTTTTCTCAGTCTTGTTTGGATATAAAGCTTCTAATTTTGTTATATTTTACAGATGAGTTCAATGGCTACTGAAATTAAGATCTCATTCCAAAATGACACCAAGATTCCCGACTTGAAGGAATTCAATAGAGTATTTCATGTTCTCTGTCAAATGAAATAGCCTACGTCTTTGTTTAACTGAAGGAACCCCCCCCCCACCCAAAATATGAAAATGTACTCATCCAAGATGCAGATAACCTTGTTTTTTATCAGAACAAATTTAGCATTACATCACATACAGAGAATGGGTGCCATCAGAAGGAGAGTCTAAAGAGCTAATAGAAGCATCACAACAATTCACAAACAATCGACACGACTCCAGTCAATCCATTAATGTATTGTGAAGCAAAAAGCTGCATGTTTGTTAGAAGCAAATCCATCATTAATATGTTTTAACTTCAAACAGTTGCTTCTGGCCAAAATATGAGTCATAATAATGCTTCCTCCAGTGAAAAAGTCCATCCCCTGTTGCCTCCTCACATTAACATCCAACTGTTTGGGATTGTTTCCACTTATAAACAGTGTTTTATCTGTTCATATTTCTCCCCTGATTCAGGCGAGACAACTTTTTTTTTTGGGGAAAGCTGTATTATGGATAGAGGACTCATGATATTTTTGCAATGGTTTGAAGTTAAAAACATCATAATGATATTTCATTGATGGACTGAAGTCATGTAAATTCTTTGTGGAATAATTTTTATCAGCTGTTGGGACTCTCATTCTGACGGCCCCCATTCACTGCAGTTGATCCATTGGTGAGCAAGAGATGAAATGCTAAATGATGGATGGAGAGGCAAGCTCACATCTCGGAAGGTCTGAGGGTGAGAAAAGTTTCAGCAAATTGTAATTTCTTGTGAACTATTCATTTAGCACAGAAGCACAGAATAAAATGATCATTGCATTTGCCAAAGTTTGCAAGGTTAGTGACATTAAATCTTTTTGAAAGAAATGTTTGAAGCTTTTGAAGCTATTATTTAATTGAATTTTTCCACACTACTGTAGTATAACATATCTCAGATAACTTTGCCCTTAAATGACATCCATGAACAATACAAACCACTTTTCCTGTCTATGTGAGTGGTTCATGGCCAAAATATGGATCTGGCTACATGAGACTACTGTGCATCTAATAATTAATCTCAGTAATGGACAGCCATAAACAATTAGCAAATGAAATGGTTTTATTTAGTACAACTGGGTTTTGTCGGCTCATAGCATTTTAAAATATTACAGTACATTGTGACAATTCATTTGCATAATGACCTCATTGTGATAATGCATTATAACATCTCAGTGATAACCTTCTGTGTTATATAATAAACATTGTCATGCTCTGAAATCATAATAGGAATAATATAAAGAAACTGAAAACTAATTTGATTACACAGATGTAGTGTCAATGTACTCCCTGTTTCACCCTCTGCCTCTGGACTATTGCATTTCAACAGGTGAATCACAAAATGTACTGGCCACCCTTGCAAAGTCCTGTCTTTTTCCCTCTTACAGCCTCATTTGGAATGCGTCCACCAAAATATCTAATCAACAGATCAGTTTTATTCTTGGCCAGAACTATTCATTTCCACAGGCTATCACATTGTCATCAGTGTGAATCAAAGATCTCTCTGAATGAGGAACCTTAATCATGCTCCCTCAAACCTAAAACTTCAGCTGAACTGAATGTCTCTACAGTCTGGGCACATCAAGGACTACATGAAGAATGTACTGCATGTGTGCATGATTCAACCTCCATAGAACTAATGAGTTTAAACTAATAGCCAAAAATAGCCTGTCGTCTAAAAGATACAGAGGTGAAAGGTCAATTTTGTTCAAAAGATGTTTATTTCCTTCCTATATAATATGCAAAAAGATAACACCAAATGAGTAGGGTATGCAGTATTTATGAAACAGACAAAAAATACCTGGTTGACACATCAGCATCTGTGGAGATTCTGAAGTGTGCAACCATTGCTCCCCATAAGGTGCAGAGAAGCTGTCAGATTCTATTTATTTTTATAATTTTTTTTAAATGCCGGAAAACTATGAGCCGAGCAGAAAATTGTACCTTGTTGCTAAATTGTACTTATTTAACAACACCAGAGTAAATTGCTTTTATACTACATACCTAAAGAATGTATTACAACAGTGAACAGTGAAGTTCAAATTCAAGTACATAATCTGAAAGTAGGGGAATTCAGAAACAACCGTAGTCATTTTAATATGGAAAGTATGCTTTGCCCTAAATATTTTCTCTCGTTTTAGGCACCTTTTATCAGTTCATGAAAATAAACAGTCTTTTTATGACAATCTTTTATCAGCTTCAAAGCCACATTCCAATTCCACGTTCCCTTTCCAAGAGTTTTTAGCAAAACTTTGCTGTTTGTTTGTTTGATGTTGTCTTGATTTGGTTTATATTTGTCCAGAAAGCTACAGAAAAAAAATCTGTTTGAACCTCTACTTGCTTAAGAACACTCAGGGAAGTAAAATGGCTTGTATTCTCCCACAAGACTATGTTCAAAGTATATTTGTCCCATGAGAATATAAACCCAATTCTGATTAAACCCAGTGGGGTTTTAAGTAGAAAAAAAAGTTTGTTCATTTATTTTTATAACATTTTCTTTTTCTGCTTGAGAACAATGTGCTATTAGTAGGGTGGTTTTGATCACTATTTTAATTTTTTGACACAGGTATGTTTTGTTCAGTTTTGCAATTTCAATCTAAATACTTAATGATCTGTAACCACTGTCTTGATATTGTCTTTTCCATTGTCATTCTACTGAATTTGCTATTTGCTTTCCAATTATGTAAACCAAATACTAAAATGGTTGAACTGAAGTTTAATTTGGGAAAAGCACATCCATCATCTGCTTGTGCAGATAATTTCCTTCATTTACTCCATGCACTCCAAATTAGTTTCAGTGTTGATGAAGACAAAAATTTTATGACTGTGACCACAGTGCAGGGTGTCCTGCTCCCATTCCACCCTGTATTTTTTGAGCGTCACCCACAGCGGAGAATGGATGTCGGGAAGGTTGGGGTCGAAGGTTGTGATGGAATCATGGGTATGAAGATAATTGGCCTATTTGTGCAATGCATACAAATTGCAGAGTGAGTGGAAGGCAAAGGACAAATTCTTTGACATCCAATAACCGTGCTGCTGTCAAAACAAACACAACCAGACCTGTGCAAAACTGCTTTGGAAATGTTCCTTAAGACCATAACAGGGAGACTGATATAATAAGTAAAAGCTGATATTATAATAAGTATATGCTACACTTTATCTAAACCTAAAATGAAAACAAACAAACAAAAAAATTAAAATTAAAACTGATTCATATTAAATTATCTGAATGGTACTTGTGAAAACTGTTTCAACAAAAAAAGTTTAGAAGTGTTAATTTTCTTTAAAATGTGTTTGTCTCCTAATTTTTACAGATTAACTGAACAAAAGTGAGTACCGCTGTCTATATGACATTATAATCATCTATGACAACTCATGAGTAATGTTTACATTCTATTTGTCTTACAAATGTGTGGCTATCTATCTATAGCAAATCAAGTACAGTGTCAGTGTAAAATTTATTCAGTTTACTCCATTTGTCCTGTAATACAGCTAAAAAAAATATGTGCACTTCCTGAAGGATGACACTGCTTTATTTTCTGATGAGCTCATAGTTTATGTGTTGTTATATAAAAAAGATTCACTTTATACTCCAGAATGTTCTACAAGACAGTGTAGCTATAAAGTTCAGGTACAGATATGTCTGCAACTCAAAAGGAAAATACAAACTGCTACTAAAATTAACAAGAAGCAGAGGTTGAAAAGCCCTTTCAACACATCACTGGCAACCTTAACAGAGTCAAAGAACCAGAAAGAATTGATCCCAGAGGGAAACCATTGAAAAGAGTGTGAATATGTGCTATAACAGGACCATCCAAGAGGTTTTACCACTCAACTGTACTTCATCTAGGAGTTTGTCATTGATGCTCTATAGTCCACAACATTCCCTGACAACAAACCCAATGAGCTCATGGTCCCAAGGGTATGTGTGTGTGTGTATACGCCTGTCTGGGCAGAATTTCCCAGCATATTTAGAAAGCTAATGAATACATTATAAATCTCTAAGAGCATAAAATCTACAGTGGTGAGTGTATCCCACTAGAGGGCTATTTTATTTGAGATATGCAGCTCATATTGATTACTCACAGCAATACTGTGCACAGAAGCACAGCTGGATAGAGGAAATATCATGTTACAATGTGTACCGTAATTGCACTGAAAAAAAAGGGTGTATTTTAAAACATTTTTCATTCAGAAATCACCAGTAAAATTCACAAAGAATTACAAAGAAAGGGCAAATGACATATTAAAACATAATAATTAAATATAATTATAACATAACTTTTTGCACATTTCATGGCAGTTCCAAAATTAAATGTGAAGTTGGTGGTGCTAAAAAGCAAGTGCATTTGTCCTCGAAAAAGATATACACTACCATGCCAATATTTTATTACGGTGGTTCATGCACATATCATGGCAGTTCAGTAAATGCCGATGAGCAGCACTAAAAAGTCAATGCTTTTCACATTTTAAAACAACATAAAACCTACACTAAACCTTACCCTAAAAATAACCAAAAATGAGATCAAAATTAATTTTCACTAGCAACTACGTCATTTTACCTTGTTTTTACAAGGCATTGAGAATTTTTAATTTATTTTTTATTTTTTTCTAGTACTTATGTGTTTTACAGGACTCTGCATCATTAGTGCAATGCTGTACCAGGTGAGCTACAGAGCAAGTTTACACTGGAAAAGCCATACATATGAAGACGGATATGTGATGCAAATTTGAAAATGTATTACTTTACAAATCATGCAATATGGTAAAAGTGTGTAATGGAAATAACAGTACTGTGCAGGAATTTAGTCCTCATTACTTGATAATCTACCTGTTACCATAATTTGTGTGAAATGGTTTCAGAAAACTGCAGTGAATTGTGTTACAGCATAGTTTTGGAGTTTCCAAACTTTTTGGCAGATGCATGTTTTTCCAGTGAGCTTGGGTAATACATTATTTCCTGACAAATGGGGTTGTTCATTTGATGAGCAGATAGGTGATGCAGATCTTCATTTTCACCTAGTCAGGGCAGCTGTGAGGCTTTAAATTAGTAATGCAGTGAAAACACACCTTTTAGGGAGTGAGAGAGAGTGTTTTTACCAACTTTACAAGGAAAACCTTGTTTTCTAATCACAGTTATACAGCAATCAAGACACCTCACTGATGTTACTGTCTGTCAGTGTGTATTCTCTAAAAATGTCACAGAGTGTGAAACAGATCTCATGCTGGATTTAATTGGGGGAGTTGTAACACAGCCTTATTGGATGTTTTAGCTTGTGAACAACCGCAGTATATTTATAGGCACTTAACTGCTTTAAAGAGGTTATAGCTTTTACTGCGAATTATTTCTACTTGGTGGTACACCACAGAGTTCACAGAATCATCATCGTTATCTACAGTAGGTCTAAAAAAAATTTGAGTGTGCTAGGTCACATTGATTTGGGTTTATCTAACCCTGCTCTCTGCGGGCTTGAAGATGAAGGTAGAAATTTTCAGGATTTGGTAAGAAACACAAAGCCTATTAAATCCAGTGACACGGGGAGATCGATACGCTCTTAAAGTGTTTACGCTTGTCCTTTGAGGTTGATATGCTCTCTGAATGCATTTGCATTGAATCGTGGAGGAGAGACTTGGAACTGTCATTTGCTTGTCATTATATGGATCACTCCCAACCCCCGAGTTCAAACGCGTGTTAAGTGCCAAGTAAGCACACAAGTTTTATTCTCTAGCATTAATTAAACGGGGATGCTATATGGTGAGATTTTTGGGAGATTCTATATGGTGAGGATGATGAAGGTGAAACATCTGTAAATAGGGTTTGTCTCTAATGGGATAGAATGCTGCTTTATACATTTTAAAGTGAACTCACATAACATTCTCACTTATAACAACAAGCTAACTATCAGAATTATTTTGTCTCACTTTATCTCTCCTGCCAACAGGGACAGGATTTCATGCCAGATATTTGTTTGTCTGAGTTCCTTGACTCAACTCCACGTTGCCCAAGCCAATTCAGCATGCCCATCTGTGCACTCCAGTAATCCACATTCTGCAGCAATGTAAATCAAATGAACTAATTGTCTTAACTGCCAGAAATCCCTGTTGTCATTAAGTTTCTACTCTCTTGGAGAAACCCTTTGCAATTTTATCTAACTGGTTGGCATTCTGAAATCAGTACTCTGAATTTTACTCGCATATCACTATTTTTCATTGTAAGAAAAAATGTTGTCATTGTGAATTTAATGAAAATGACATTGTTTTTGTTCAATCAAGAACAAAACAAGTTTGAGCTAAGTTTTCACTGCATTTGGTGGAAATTTGACTTGCAAGTTACATACGAAGAGTGACTGTCTTAATGAGTGAATTATTTAATAGAATCATTTAAAAACAATGATACATAAACAAATGAGTCACTGAAAAATGATAATTTGTCCAAAAATGCTTATTCAGAAACAAAACAAAAATTCCATTGTATCAATCAAAAAAAAAAAAAAAAAGAGAAACACAGAAAAATAAAAATAAACAAAACCTAAATACACAAAAAAAAATGAATAAGATCAAAAAATCCATAAATTAACTAATTAAATCAAAAAAAAATAAAATGTGCAAAAAAAATAAGAAAAAGTAACAAAAAAACTCACTCAACAAAAACATCTCAAAATTAAAGACTGTTTTATAGAAACAGTATCATAAACAAAGCCACATATTTTTATCCCCTTGGTATTATAAAAACAGTATCATACTCACATCCATGCTGTTTTGATTCCTTAAAAAATGCTCTGCACGTTGTTGGTTTTTTTCCCCCACTTGTGGTGAAGTTAAATGTATACAACAACAGTGTGGCTGTTCTGGGGATTGGCCATTATTTACATAACATTATGCACTGTCTCAAGTTCTTTTGCTATCTTCCTCAAATTCCAAAAAATATTACAGATATCAAAACAAAACTTCCCCTGCTTCTCTCTATTTTTCACATGACAGACTCACTGAGACTCAGAAAAGAGATGCGTATCAGCATCTTTACAGAAATAACCTGAAATGGCATTTTTTCCTTTCACTCTTTCTCTTTTTGAAGTAAGGTGTTTTGAAGTTAAAAGGAAGAGACAGTGTTTGCTCTGCCTGCTGTGTATGTGGCCTGCTAAAGGGACAGTGAGGAGACAAACAAACATGGGAAACTGAGTATATTTGTCTGTGATTCACATTTATGTATTTCTCTCCTATAGCTAACAGAACGGGATATTATTAAGCTGATTTTTTCAGGTCTCATTCAAGATTGTTGTGCTTTGTTATAGGATTTAAACCATCTCTTGTGATACACATTCCTAATTCCTTACTAGTATACATAGCCCTATTATGCAAATATTTCTGTCTATGTTGATGCTATGAACTGATATTAGATTAAATAAATCCCGTGAAAGACTTTCACTGCTGTATCACTGTCGCACTCAACTAGAATCTGTTCTGAGGTGAAAAACAATACTAAATGTAAAAGAGCAACTGTGAAGATACCAAAAGTAATATAGGCTCACCAACTTCTGATATCTTTCGTTGTTGACGTCAAATTCATCTGTCACTTGGTAATATGGCTAATACTAATGCAGTGTTTGTCCTGTGTGCTAGGCTGGTAAAAATCACACTTCTGCTGTTGTTTATGCATTAATAATGGCCAAAATCATAATAATTTATCATATTATTTGGGCCTATTCTGTTCATGGAAGTACATTTCAGCGTCTGATTTCAATTCAATTTAGTGTTCTTTTGAATGCTTAATAAATGTTGGTACTATGTTGGGTCGCAATTTGATGCATAAAATTTGTTAAGAACCACTGCTCTAACATGATCTTGATCTAATAAAAGCCAGTGCACAGACAGAGCTCAGTCAAGAGGAAATGGAGTAAAGTGGACGTCACATGTGTTCTTGCATGATGGATGGGACTCACCCAGGATGATAGCTGACTTTGAACTCTATTGTTTTCTTCCATGCAGAGTTAGGTAGCAAGATGACGATGGGAGTTTTGCCCTTGAAAGGTTGATGGCGATAGGCAGAAAGTCTGATAGAAATTTCCTTCATGTTATTCCAAAGCCACTATACCCATTTCCCCCCCAAACATGAAAAATTGCATTTCTTTCTGATGAATTCCAGCACTATCTTTTGTTTCGTCTTCTCAAAGCTGAATCCAAACAAACAGACCTAATTAAACACACGGAAAGTAATTAAAATCTCTCTATCAGCTATGAACAGCTTTGAGAGCTTTGTGATACATGACCCATACAAAGACTGTGTATACTGTTCAAAGCCTGATTGAATATTTGTGTCACATTTTTGTATTTTTCATGAAGACAAAATATTCTCGGTTTCACAGAAATTAGTGGGTATCATTTGACATTATTGCTGCAATGGACTACTAAATAGGTCCTATTTTAAAATGTAAAGTAATGTGGGGTAGCATTTACTTTTTTTATTATATAGTTTAATAATTATTACATTTTCTAGAGTTAATATTAGACATTTCCAATATCTTCATTATTCATGGTAACCTACAGGTCACTTGGGATAAACAAATCCCAGCTGTCATATGCAATCTTTACAGAACATGCTAAATACACTTATAATGATCTTTAATGTAATTTATTTATTTATTTTCGTAAAGAAAAAAGTGTTATTAATGTAAAATTCTAAATTAAATATTTTAAATAAATGTGTGCATTTTGATGACTTAGTAAGGAATTTAGCTTGAATTATTATTTGAAAACTGTTAGACAAATCCCAATCAAAGAGACACATCTGAATTACACATAATTCAATGAACTGCATATAAATATGTGTTTTTATTGGACGGTGTTTTACAGTAGCAACAGACTAAGAATTCGGAATGAAAGATTCCAAAGGTTCATTATAAAAAATAAAGATGATTAAAATGTGTATCTCATAGACATATTAAACAATAACCATGAATTATGATAATTATTCAGCTAAATAATAAAAGACCAGTAACAATATAATAAATAAAGTACATATCAAAACGTCTACAATGTCTACAAATTAACAAACAGACATAAAAAATATCAAACATAAAATAAAATTTACAGATCACAATTATACAATGACAATAAATAAATAAATAACCAGAAATTGTTGGTTCAGATGGAATAAATCTCACATGTTTTATTATTAAGATTAATTATTGGGATGGGGGTCATCTTACATCATCTTACGCTCACTGGTTTGATGACATAGATGGTAGGACATTATCAGATCATTTATTTTTATTTTCTTCAGTGGATTTTTATCTTCATGATCTCAGGACATTATGCAGTCCTGATTCAAACCTGCATTTCCATGAGCACATGCACTACCCAATGAACCACTGTTCCAACATTAACCGGTACTGTTAAATTAATATATACGAACGGATTAAGTATGGCCAGCATTTTATAGCATAACTTGGCATGAAATGTCAACATGATGAATGTGGTATAGCACTGTGGTATGCCTGTGGCGGTCAAGTAAGCATTAGCTATGGAAGGCAGCCATATAGGAGCAATCTAGATGTTCATTTACCCACTCAGAGTGTTTCCCTCCCCCCCCCTCTCTCTCTCTCTCTCTCTCTCTCTTTGTCACTGCTGTGATGAGTAAAGGGGTATGTTTTACTTGAGGGTGGTAAACATCTTCTACAATCCTCAAGTTAGTATATTTACTCTTACATTTTCTAAACAGAGAGATGCTGTGAACAGATTCAAGTTTGTTGAAGAAAAGTAAGACATCTGTAGTCAGAATAGCAGCATTAACAGCAACAGTTTTGGTAATATTCTGTGTTAGAAGATGTCCTTGCAGCTGTCTCACCATCTTTGCTGCCTTACTTATGAGCCCTGCTTTATATAAATCTTGCCTGGGGGGTTAGCCTGAAGAATGCAGAAAACATTTACTTAGTTCACTACTTGCATAGATTGGGGTTCAAAACAATGGCATTGGTAGGCTTATGTTCTATTTGCATCATTGGCTACTGTAATTTCCCCTGATCTTTGAGGACTGATTTGCATATTACTATGCCATTGGGAGTTCTAATGTCATTGTTGTTCAAGTCTCTCAGCTCAACCGGACTTATGTGATATCATGGGAAAAAAAGACCATTAACAAAACAAATCCCTTATTTGCTATTGAAAACTGTGGTCAAGATATGGTCATAAAAGATATCTGTCGTCAGCTCAACTTCAGACCCTAGAAAAAGCAATGCATGAACATTAGTTGGGTTAGTCAGACCTTCAGTCACCACTGCACATCAACTATCATCAGATTAGAAGCTTTTCTAAAGGAGGTGTGTCTAAATGTCAACAAACATAGATGCAGAGTTTTTAATAAAACCCTGTGACCTTTTGAATTGAAGTTTTAAGCAGACTATCAGTCCCACGTTTACTGGCATCCTTTTATATAAAAAAACTCTTGGGTGTAAAATAGTTTTGAGGTGTCACCCCCCACTAATCACATTTGCTTCTACAAACAAAACATTTCTACATAGAACAATCTTTAAGTAAACTTACTGTCTGATTTGTTTCAGATGCACTTGGGTACATTTCAGTTATAATGTGCATTTGTTTTACATACAGAAAGTATGTATTTCTCTGAATTAACATTGAATTGACTCAAGCTCAATTACAACTGAACTTGATTAATAACTGATGATCTTTATACTGTTATTGAACTGAACGAAATCAACACTTAACTGATTTGTGCTAGATAATGACATCATTTGTCTGTGAATTGTACTACAGCGGTTGGATTGTTATTGCTTATAGCTGGTACACAGGGTTTTTTATTACATCACACTTAATGCAAACTGCAAATTCACATTCACAACTCATGAAAATATGATTTCTTTCACCATGGTGCTGAAGATTTAGTGGAGTGCTGATCCTGAAAAGGCACAAAGAAACCTTTTTAATGCAGTACACTGCTAAAATAATAATAATAATAAGCGAACAAACAAATAATAACAACAGGGCCTAAACTATGCAGTTAGTGAGTTAATTCAGCAGAATGCAGTGAGATCTACAGTATGGAAATTTACTGTACAAATATGTTTTCAATAGGCATGGAGTAAAAGATCAATATTGTACATTAAGGAATCAGTATGGGGATTGATCAGATCTCAGTTAATTGGAAAATCAGTATCAATACCCAGACCTAAGGCTGGACATTCCAGCCAGTGGTAGCCTATAGTTGCAGAATTGCCCAGAAGGCAGCATTTAAGGTTTAAGTTTTCACAGCATCTTGCAGTATGAACAGTGATAACACTGTGTTTTTGTGAAAAAAAATGTGTGTTTCTGAAAGTGCTAGGTGTGAGACACCTATTTTACACTGGCTTCATACAGTAATTACTTCTCTCTCCTCATTGCAATAAGGCTTAAGGCCATTTCCTCCAGCTTCATTTAACAGTATGTCTCCATCAATGGAAAACCGCACTTCAGAGGTAAATTGAGTGAAATAACAAAGGCATTTCAAAGAAATTCAGTGAGTATAATGCAGAGAAATATATTTTCTCAATTAAATTTTATCCAGAAAAAATGAAGTAAATTGGATTCTAGGAATAATAATAGTTTTTATAGCTCAGTATTTTACTCAACTGCTTTAGTGCATTCCCAGCACTGAAGCGAGATGCTAAGATATACAAGATCACAGTGGACAGTTTAATCTTCCAGTAAACATACACTTTACCAGTACCCCAGAAAAAAAAAGAAAAAAAATCCCTCATTATTTGTTTGCTCCTGGCGGCATTCTGTCGCAGTTTTCATTTTTATTTTTATTAACGTCTCCTCACAAAACGCTAGCAGCAGCTCCACAAAGACCCGACAGCATGCTGGCACAATCGCTAATGTCATAAAAGTGCTGCGGAGGGGGTTGTCTTTTTGGACTTAGGATGGCTCTGGGGGGTGACAGGGCTGAACTAATGTGAGCTTGTAGACAGGACGCAAATACCTGACACATCAGTTAACACGTCTCTCAGCAAGGCGCTGTTCCAGCCCTGACACGGCCAATCACGTCTCCATACATGCTGACTTCCGGCACTGGCACCATTGCACCCATCATCTATCATTTACTGAACTTTTCTCTGAATCAGCAGCACCAGGCCTGGATGAGTTCACCAGACATAATCAAAGAGTTGGAGGCCATATGTGTGCCAAAAAGAAATGGAGAAAAGGAGATAAGTTGTCATGGTAGCCCAGTAATGTAATCAGACCAAACCTTGTCTAATTGTAATGGCAGGCTTTTAATGACTTATAGCACTTTCAAAATATAACTTAAGAATGAAAAGCAGTTCACTAAGTTTTAACTAATAATCTGACTCCATATTGAAGTTACAATTAGTGCTGTGACCGGCAATCATACTGAGAGAGGGAAAATGTGCTCCATTCAACTACTGTGTAAGATCTTACATATTGCATAATGAGGCAATGAAACTCTTGTTAACAGCTTTAAAAACACTAGCGTTTAGTGACACCAATGCAAAAAGAGTAAGACAAATAATTATCCTTATACTAAGTGGTTTAGGTCATTTATAAAATTATAGAAGTATATCCTACCTAAAAATGAAAATAAAAAGCTGATGCTTAAATTGCAATTTACAGCAAAAAGAGAATACACAACTACTACATTTCAAAATGGATTACTGTTTATCGTTATTGGTCTTTTAAATTGTTTTTACATTTTGTTTTTGCTTTTGTTGAGCAAATTAATCATTTAAACTGATTTCAATTTTTTGAAACATTTATAAAGACATTCATAGTGTTAGCCAACATATAATTTTTATTTCAAATAAATATACTTTCTGTCCATTAAAGAATCCTGAAAAAAAGACAATGAGTCATGGTTTACATAAAAATACTAAGTGGCACAACCATTTTGAACAGTGATGATAATAAGAAATGTTTCTTGAGCACCAAATCAGGATATTAGTGAGAGCCAATGCTCCATAGTTTTTGTGGTGCATTAAGGGATTTTTCAGAGTGCGAAAATTCCACGGTGCATTCCAAACAGGATATATCGCCCTCCGAAGGGCACTTCAGATTAAAACAATCATGGCCGCCATACTGAAGGGTCGTTCCAAACCGAAGTGCTCAAAACTGGCCACTTCAAAGGTCCCTTCAGAATGAAGGATTTTGAAGGGTACAACTGATGGACACTTCGGGCTCCCATGATCCTTTGCACAGATTCTTTGCATGATGACAGCACCTCCGTGTGGGCACATAATGATGACGCAGAAGGGCACTAGGGCACTTTTCTACACCGTTCATCCCTTTGAAGCTCTCACTCCAGAGGGTAAACTCTTGGAAGGGATTAGGGCATAGGGATGATTCCTTTCGAATGGAATGCAGGGCCAGTGCACTGGAAGGATTTCGCGTTTGAGACAGCCCTTAAAATGGCCGACTCCCTGATCAGTGCCCTGACTACTGAACAAGGAAGCTGATTGAGACGCACCCATCGTCTACTGCTTTTCACGTAACTTACGTAATTACCCATCATACATTGTGATGTAGCCTGGTTTGTTGGTCTGTTGGATCGGACTGCTGTCTCACACTACAACCGAACAGCCTACAGAGTTCATTTTCAATCGACCTGAGACCATCTCGTTCAGTCGACCTCGGACCGATTGTTTTGGCGCGGATCCGAGCGCAATTACTGTGTTCACATATGCCCAGACGAACCGAGCTAAGGGTGGAAATGAGCCAGATTCAAGACACTATGTAGAAAGATTGTGTTTGCGTGGTGCTAATCCCTGTCGTGTCTTTAATAAACTGCAGACGTTGTCCACTGAAGTGTCGTGGGGTTCTTTGTGGCGAGAGAAGTCCGCTACAAACCTATTTTCAAAAATGTAAATAAAATGTATTCCAGGGGGCCTTGTAATAATACTTTGTATCGGAAATCCATATTAAACAGGTGATGTTTTTTTTTTGTTTTTTTTTTGGTATAGGCCTATTGGCATACTACAGCTAATTCTTATTTTAATCTAATTTAAGATTTCATTCTTATTTTAATCTAATTTAACATAGGAATGCCCAGGTTTCCCAACTTGAAGTGTGTGGAGGTCTAGACCTCCTGATGGTTCATTTGCTTTGCCCTGTACTCTGATTTGGACTCAAAAAGTATTATCTGCGAATCAGCATCTTAATTAAACTGCCATTTAATTAAAGGAGCCAAGGTGTTTACATTATCTCTCTCCTTCCTATGATAATGAGGAAAAGCAATTTAAAGGAGGATGAATGTTGGTGTGTAGTTAAATGGTGGAATGCAAATCACTACATGTTTCTCTTCTCAATATTGTTCACTATTGGCTGGCATTACATTATGAGATGATAGATAGATTGGATGAATGTTCGCTGAAAGAAACCTTGCAGTCTGTCAGGTTGTAGCCTTTCTGTTTTCCTGCACATATTAATGAACAGTTACTGTAATTAGTGTTAATGTAATTTGACATGTCTCAATAAAATATTGTTTGCAGGCAAAGGGTACTAATGCAACTTGAATTACCAATTTATGCCTATCGGTGTCTTTAATAGGGGTCAGTGAGCTAACATTAGCTATGTAAAGTCAGTCAGAACATACTGGAACTCGCATGGCAGCTATAGCTAAATGATCAAATCGCCCATCAAGATAATGTACCTCACTTTTGCCAAGTCTGAGTCCGAAAAAAAAATGGTTGGGCTAGTTTTGGGCTCATTTCGAATAGCTGGTTTTGTCTTGCAGACCAGGCAACCCTGATGTACCAACTTTATCAGTCATGACATGAAGAGGCTAAAAAAAATATAATCATAGCAAGGCATGCATTAACCTCAAATAGTTTTTTATGCACTGTATATACATGTTGTTACCCAGAGGGGTTATTTTCACCCATATAGGGCCCATAAAATTTTTTGTTTGTTTATCTTAAAGTGTGGTTAAATCAGTAATATTTAATAATATAAGACTTAATAAATTCAGGTATTTTTGATGTTACCACATAAATCACATTTTCAGGTTTCAAGTGTGCATATATTTCCACTACAGAACACAAAAGAAAAAGAACTGTAAAAAGACTCTTTTCAATACAATCACGATGAATAGGGCCTGAGGCCTTTCAAACCTAAAAACAGACATAAAAGCACCATGAAAATATCATCAAAGTAGTTCATACAACTTTTGTGCTATGTACGTCTTCTGAAGCCATATGACAGCTGTGTGAGAAACATGATGAAATTCTTCCACTCTCCTTGGTGTGTTTATGACAGTTCATGTAGTGTCTGATTCATCTTACTCCGTCTGGATCCTTTCAATGAATGATTCAGTCCACTAAAAAGGTTCAAATGATTCATTCATGAATCAGACTGCTCCGGTTCTCAAGTTCAACTCACTGACTCAATGGTCCGTTTTCAGCTATTAAGACAAGGGAAAATTATCAGTGAAACAAATTTGGTTGATTTCACTGACTTATCTCTTTTATACAGCCAGAATATAGGGCCTGTCACAAAACCTACACTTGCAGTCTTGGCCAATAAGAAGAGTGCAAGACTGTCCAAAAACACCAAAACTGCACTTATCACACAGTAGATCCGTACTATCTTTATACTGTATCCAAGAACTTTGAGGCCAAGCATATCCCATCATTCATCATGCTTTTAGGTGTCCCAAAATTGCAAGACTAAGAAAAACTTTCAAGTTGTAAGTTACATTAATTGGATATGTCATATAATTTGGTAGTAAAACATATGTAATGTTACACATTTTATGGGTACAGAGATGAGTATGTGTATTTTACAAAACTTTTGCAACTGATGGTAACACTTAATTTTACACTGTCCTTGTTACATGTACTTACTATAGTAATAACATAAAATGATGCATATTTACAAGCAACTAACCCTAAATTAAACCTTAACCTTAAAGTACAAGTTGATACTTAATATTAATCAGTGATTGACTGTATAAAGGTAATGAAAAGTTCTACACACACTTGTGGTCTTTACGTGATTTTAAACAAATAAATGCACCACAAATAAATTGTCTGTTACATAAAGAACACTGAACTGACATTTAGAGTTTCATTTTGAAGTGCAAAGTTTTGAAAATTAAAATGTGTCAATTCAGCTCTGTAAAAATTTTACTTGCATTTTTACAACACCAAGTGTGTCCTATCAGGTAATGAAAAGTTCTACACACACTTGTGGTCTTTACGCCAACTTAAACACCAAATACAAGAAAGACAAGACTACAAGGGTGGGTATTGGGACAAACCCATAGCCTAAGTTTGTGTTACACCATGTGTTACATAAAATTACAACTAAATGACCAGATCCAGCTCATTGATACTCTTTAGAATGGACATTACATCAAAAATTGGTGCTACAGAATGTTATAGTCAGGTATACTCCAGTGATGACTGAGACTTTGCATGTGTGTAACTCCACGAAAAGGAAAAGAAAATGTAATGAATGGAGAAAATGCTTTTGTTCTGGGTGTTTTATGTAGCCAAAAGCAATGTCAACGAAAGTTGATGTTGAAATTCTGAGAAAGCTGGTTTTCTGACGCAGTGCCACTGCCTCAAGCTCAGAGTGAAGAGAACAACAACAGCACGCCACATTACGCATGGCTCCGGGTCAACTGCCGGGTGTTCTACATCTCATCATTATGAGTGGGTGTGATCAGCCCCACCAAAGGGCACAGGCACCCAGCCATGAAACTAATACTTCACAATTAGTGGGAGTGCCCCTTCCTAAAACTGCAGTAAGAGACTTTAAACTGCACATCACGATGCAGCTGATGTGTGTGAGTGCATTTAATATGGGCGGTATGACCAAATCTTACACTACTAAGTTTGAAATAATTCAAATTTTAAATATATTTAAATGTAATTTATTCCTGTGATGATAAATTTCCAGCAGCCAGTAATTAAGAAACATTTCTTATTATCAATGTTTAAACAGTTATTTTGCTAAATATTTTTGTGGAAACTGTGATACGCTACAATTCAATTTAAGAAAAGAAATTAATACCTAAATTCAAAGATGCATTAAATTGATCAAAATGACAGTAAATTCACTTATAATTTTAACAAAATATTTCAAATAAATGCTGTTCTTTTGAACTTTCTATTTTTTAAATTACGGTTTCAACAAAAATATTAACCTACACAAACTGTTTTCAACATTTATAATAATAAAAAATAAATATGAATAATTGAACCCCTAAAATAAGTAGCACCAAATCAGCATATGATTTCTGAACGATCATGTGGCACTGAAAACTGAGTAATGGCTGCTGAAAATTCAGGAATAAATTACATTTTAAAAATATATTAAAATTTTTAAACAGTTATTTTACATTTTGATAATATTTCACAATATTACTGTTTTCACAATATTACTGTATTTTTGATCACATAAATGCAGCCTTGGTGAGCATAAGAGATTTTAAAATAAAAATTTTACTTATTCCAGTATTTTGACAGGAATGAGGTTTCCCGGTATAAATCATTTTCTCTCATTATATATTCATTTTTGCAAGAAATTAAACCCCATATTAAAATAAAAGTATAAGGCTGGCAGGTCTGCAAAACAGCTTCACATAATGTGACGCTGAAGGTTAAAAACAAGCCTCAAGTGAGTAACACATTATAAATCCAACTGGATGAGCCACTTCTGATGTCATATACCACAGAATCTTTACAAATTTTTTGACACATTGACAGCATGTTATATACAGACAGTCATGCTGTCTAGCCCTAGCGTGCAGTTATGTCTGAGTGCACCTTCTGTCAGTTAATGTGTGTCAAAGACATTTACCTCAGCCCTTCACAGTTCACTCCCTCATCCATCTGTTTTTCATCTTGTGTCCTAGTGCTAAGGACTGATTATATTCTTTAACAAAGTGAGAGGCACACATAATGCACACTTCAGACTCCCCACTGAGAATCATTATCTGAATCCCCATGATAATGCAAAAGGTCAGACGGATTCCACCAGACTGACACACCGCTCTGGTGGGTCACTAAATCGTCGACATTAATCTCTCTACTTTGTTGTCAACCACTGAGGCTTCTTTTGTACCA
Organism: Cyprinus carpio; assembly: GCF_018340385.1. NCBI lineage: Eukaryota > Metazoa > Chordata > Actinopteri > Cypriniformes > Cyprinidae > Cyprinus > Cyprinus carpio. Next base: position 18,892,523 of record NC_056614.1, on the reverse strand, counting down.
GCCTACAAAAGTGAATGCATTAAAAGCATCTCTCTCTTTTTCTGTCTCTTTGAGACTGTCTTACTCATAGCTGAAAGCATCTCTTTATTTGCAATCGTAATGGATTCCCTTGAGGGCAAAAAAGAAATTCGCTATTTTATATTATCAGAGAATGAAATATACATAAGCATATGAGGTAGCTAGGAATGCGCTGAAATTTCAGCCACTAACATTTATGCACAAAAATACCATTAATTGTCATTACAATCTTGGTCAAAAATGTGAACAAAAAACGTTAACCATTACACAGCATGTTAAATGATCCAGGTTTAATTAAATCTAATGGAAATCAAAATGATGATGGATAATATATAGACATGAGAGATGAAAGCAGACTCAACCTGCTACCTTTCCTTTAACAATGGAAAATTTGCAAATCAAATGCTACACTTAACACTTTGTGTTCTCTTTACTATCAGGGAGGTTAGCTTATCTCAGAAATGAATGCTTGGTTGTCTTGCCCTTTTGTGTTTTTGAAAACTCAGTACGAAGGCATTAATAGCCAACTGAAGGCATAAATTGTGAGGGAGAGGACTAAAAACACATCACATCTGAAAACATATCTTAGTTAGAAAACATCAATAATGAATTCAGTCCTAGCATTGTAAATATCAGAGTCAAAGGGTGTTATTCACCAAACACAAGCACAATGATTTTTTGTGTAAATGGCTTGAAAATTTGAAAATGTAAATTGTCCCATTCAGTTTAATGCAGTTTATGTGAGAATGGAATTATCAGTGATTTACATGGTTCAAGTTTCATATAAATTGCAGAGTTTTTCACTGAAACATCTGTTTTAAAATCACAGATTAGATTAGATTAAATCTAATTAAAGATTTAAAAGGTCAAATAAAAACTGCAGATTAACTGAAAGGTTTATTTTTGTACGAATTATCTCTAAAAACATCAAGTGCAAGCAAGATCTCTCTTCCAGTTTCCAGCTTTTGTTTACATGATTTATATGTATTTTTTAATGTTCTCTGTTTAATGATTTCAAAGCAGCCTGTCATTATCTCTAAGAGAACAGTATGCAAAATTTGATCAAATGTATCAGACCGGTAATTTGCATTTGTCATTGCTGGTATCTTTGTCTTTTTTATTTTTTAATAGCTGTTTTTGAGTTTCTTCTCAAAGGAAAATGTAATTGTTATAATTGTTCTGACTTCATTTGCAGCATCTGTTTTCAGTTAACTATAACAAGACAAACAAGGGCATCACCTGCACAGAAAATGTATAAATACTTACAGCAACAATTTAACCTTTACAGCATATGGACCTTGAACTAACACATGGGATTCTCTCAATGTCTAATTTCTCACATAAACCATTTACTGTACAGTGATACAATGAATCATGTTGTTAACTCACAGCTGCTTTGTTGTTCACCGTGTACCTCTGTAAAGATAGAATATTGCAATTCTTTAAGAAAATGTTCACCAAAACGAATAAGAGTCAATTAAACAGGAATCAAAGGATGAGACAAGTGAATGTTAATTTGCAATAATGAAGAATATTATTCAAAGCATCCAGAGCTTAAAATCCTCAATAATTCAGGACTCTGCTCTCTTCTAATTCCATATTGATTTCTCGGCTTTCTCTGTTAAAGAGATAAAAGGCCAGAATGTATAATGAGAGCAGTGTTTCACTGTGTTCAAAGGCGAGCTCTGTTCGCCTCCCAGTAACTTCCTTTAGTTGAAATCACTTAATTGGATTAAATACTATGGCCTAAACGTTGTCATACTATCCTCAATGTGTCATCCCATTCAAGTTACGCACAATTTTCTAAAGCTCTAAATTGCCCCTCAGGTAATGTTGCCAAAGTACGAAAATTGCTGTAGTCAGTACCAATAAAATTTCACAGTGCAATTTCGATAACATAGCAAAACAGTTTTTAAAAGTTGAATTTTATTATTACTTTTTTTAATAGTGGCAGAGTTATTACACATACACTGCAAGACTTACTACACAGATCTATTCTGACATATCAGGCTTTTTGTCCCGCCCATTGCTATTGTTATCACAAGGTCAGACATTTCAGATTCAGGACTGTGCAGGACTGTGGCCCTCCAGGAACTGAGTTTGACACCCTTGGCCTGTCCCATTTTTGCCTAAAATGTAACTAAGTAATTTTTACTCTGAGTAAATTTTAAATGAGCTACTTTTTACTTTTACTTGAGTAGATTTTTAGACTGGTACTTTTACTTGTACTTAAGTAAAATTTCATTAATGTAATGGTACTTTTACTTGAGTAGAATATTTTTGTACTCATTCCACCTCTGGATAATAGAAATTCCTAATCCTCTTCACAGAGCGCAAAAACAAATACACATTGGAGCGTTTGAAAGCAGGTTTTGATTGACCTGGTATTTGATACTACCGGTGCTGCAAAAAGACTTGATAATGTGGGATAAATCTCAGAAATGTGGAGGAAGAAAGATCCAAATGCAAATTAAGATTTATTTACAAAACACAAGGACCAAAAAAACAAGAACGAAAAGGAAAGAAGAAAAAGACCTGACAAGCAACACAGGAAACACTTGGGCTGAATACTTCCTTGATGTATTGTAGGGAAATAGTAGGTGAACAGAGTAGTATGTCCAAATTTACAGTTTTCATAAAGCAGTAGGCAGAAAGGATTACCTACTATTTCCAGTGATATTCTGATGTGTGCACCACTTTACTATTCCATGAGGCCACAGGAGAGTATTTGTGAATGGCAGTGAAGTGGCGCAAATGACAACATAGGTCATATGACAATGACATATGACATGACAAATGTAGTACTTTCAGATTAAATTCAAACATTCATACTTTAACAATTTTTTTTAAGCGGCACACAAAACATGATACATGTGACAATTACATTTTTAAAATTTAAGTATCGACTTAATATCAAAGTAACAAGGTGCCAGCGACAAAACTCTGATCAACAGTCGGCATCACCATTGCATAACAGGTCATAAATACAACAGCAGACTTTTAAGTGACGTGACATTCAGCCAAGTATGGTGACCCATACTCAGAATTCGTGCTCTGCATTTAACCCATCCGAAGTGCACACACAAAGAGCAGTGAACACACACACACACTGTGAACACACACCCAGAGCAGTGGGCAGCCATTTTTATGCTGCGGTGCCCGGGGAGCAGTTGGGGGTTCGATGCCTTGCTCAAGGGCACCTAAGTCATGGTATTGAAGGTGGAGAGAGAACTGTACATGCACTCCCCCCACCCACAATTCCTGCCGGCCCGAGACTCGAACTCACAACCCTTCGATTGGGAGTCCGACTCTCTAACCATTAGGCCACGACTTCTCACGACTTGTGAGCTGTATGAATATGCTCCTTCAGGCAAATGTGGGAAGAACAGCTCCTTGAAGGACTGAATTAGTCTTTCTGATCTCTTAATCAATTTTGAAAGTTAAGAATAAGTAACAGAATTCTACTATCATACTCGAAGAAAATAAATCAGGTTGGTTGCAAGCAACTTGGTGTCACTGAGAACATTAATTTGCTTCTGAGTTTATCAGGTGCACACTTACACCACATCTATGCTTTTGATCTGCACTGCCACACAATATGCTCATAACGCAAGCTGTAAGATGAATAATCTATAACTTCAGGAGACCTTAATGTGGCAGGTGATCTTGCTCAGCCTGGAGGATTTGTTCACAAGTAGAAATATGTGTGTGGAGGTCTGTTGCAAACCTATATAAATCATAACCTAGGGCAGAGTTAGAGCATTTGCATATAGGTAATGGAATATTCAAATGTGCCAGAGCACTCGTAGATGGAGCAGGTGAGTGTGTAATGATGACACGAAGCCCTACGAGGAACAGAAGTGATTAATGAGGACTGAACGCAACTCACACCAAACTTACGCACACAGGCCAGAAAACTGGGTCAAACTCACAGGTTAACGCTCAGTCAAGCAACGGAGCAGAGACTTCTGCGGTCTTTACGTTCCACAAGTGAATGACGATAATGGCATCAATCGATGTCTACTCAAAGCATAAAAGAATTAGAAGAAAAAAACAGCGAGAAAAGATAGGAGATCAAGAGGAGAAAACCTTTTGCTATGTAGGCAAGAGTTAGACACTGTAAAAACAACATTGAATTGTTTTGTCAATTAACCTAAAAGGCTGAATTTATTTGATCAAAATTACATAAAAAATAGTAATATTGTAACATCTGTGTTCTATTTTAATATATTGTAAAATGCCCTGTGATGGCAAAGCCATTACTCCAGTCTTCAGTAACTTGTAAAAAAGTAATATATCTAAAATACATTTATTACTAGGTATAGCTCAAATCTATTCACATTTATACTGACATATCACTCAAGACTTACTGATTTAAAAATTATATTTTATAACATTATTTGGTGTATCATTTGTGCACAATGCACATTTCTTGATATTAACTAAAATGTGTTTTAATGTAACTATTGATGAGGATTGTATGATCTTTGAATAATATCGGTTTTTAAATGCAAGGTATTCAAAGTCTACCTGAAATATACTTGCAATAGATCCACTTTAGCACAATCAAATATACTTCAGTATATCTTTACTTCAGCACTACTTCCGCACAATTAAAGTTCATTAAGCACAAAACTAGTCGTTCCTGTTTAGCAGACTATTTGTTTAGAAAACCAACAGTATAATTTTAGGGTATTTGAATTAAGTACATAATATATTTAAATGTATCTGTAGTGTACTTAGCATGAAATAAATGTATTTCAAGTACAATTTAGTATATTTATTTTTCACTATGTCATATCCTTCAGAAATCCTTCTGATATGCTGATTTTTGTGCTCATTTAAGAAACAACTGTGAGACATTTCTTATTATTGTCAATGTCAAAACTGTTGGGCTACTTAATATTTACATGGTACTTTAGAGAAGGTACTTCAAAGAATACAATGATACAAAGAATGGGATTACCATGGAATCATGCCATTTTCACAGTCAAGAGACATTTCTGCTTGCTTTCATTAAGTGCAGTTATCTTACAACGTAAAACTGATTTTCCAAGTCACTGAATTAGAATATGAATTAAACTGCAGTAAACATAATAGATTAATGAACCTTCTCTATCTTGAGATGAAAAAAGTTCATTTTATTTTGAAAACATACTGTACCTTTCAGAACTGCAAACTTTGCTTACTTAAACTTAGCTCAAAAAAGCATTACATCTACTTTTTTTTTGAGAAGCCATCGAATTTTGTATCCAGCAGGATTCATTTACAACACTACCAACTCATTATAGGGTCTCTGCCAAACAGTGACAGCTGTCATGAAACTCTGACAAAACATCTAAATGTCTTAAAGTACAGTCTAGATACAAGCACACCTTGCTGCATTTACAGATCTTGCACTTTTCAAACTTCTGGAAACTTTCTGAAAGCACTGAAAAGAAGAAATCACTCACATACTAGCCCATTCCCTGAACAAAAACAATAAATATTTATTTACATAATATCTATTCTACGTTAAGAGCCAAAAAAAGAAAAGGCCTTGCTAAGCTGCTTATTATGCTTTATTGGCTAGCTTGATTAGACAGGAATTAATTTTTACCAAGACGGCAGGTCACTGCAGAACATCTTAGTGATTTTCCCTTTTAAAACTGTCGAGGATCTCCAGACAGCAATTTAGCGCTTTAGCTCTTATAGCCCCGCTGTCTGAGATATAACTGGAGTCAGTCGCTGGAGACACCAACATTAAAGCCCAGCTCTTCCAGAGAGTTTTATTCGCTGCCGGTGTACCAGCATGCAGATGAGGCCAGATGGCAGGAGGCCCCTGCTGAGGCCCTGTCAGGTGAGCACCAGAATTCTCAATGAGGGCGGAGAGGGACGAAACTGAGGGGGAGACAGGTACCAATGCTGCCCAGCTCAACCAACCTGACAGTTCCAAGAAAAAAAGAAAAAAATGCCTGCTGCCAGAAAGGATGTGGGGCCCATGGACGATGCAATGTGTCTCCCTCTATTTCGTCTCATGGCAGAACTAACAGGGCATGACTGGAGAAGGTGTGTGTCAGAGACCTCCCCACAGCCCTGTGAGCCGAGAATCCAGCTCTGATGAGTAAAGCTCGCCGAGGTGCCTTGTCAGTTCACTTCACCTACTTTCAAGCAAATGCAGCTAATGATAAAGCAACCGATATTCCATAAGGGTCACTGATTACATAGAAAATTTGCTTTGCTTTTCTTCTTCAATATGACACAGTGTAAAAAATATGCATTACAGCATTTTCAAGTGTGCTTTGGTGTTCTGTCAAAAAAATACTTAAAAGAGATTCACATTGTGAAAATTTCCACATACTTCAACTTAAAAATTAAAGTTCAATTGCTGTAGAAAAGTATTAATCAGTATTTCAACTGAAATTATATTAAAGTGATTTTTTAAAATGTAGTAAAATCTTGTATAACCTTAAAATGCAGTTGAAATTGGTTCAATTCATTTGATAAAGATAAAGTGATGGGGAAAAAAACTGTTGACATGACTTTTTTGATCATATCATTTTTTATAGTGTACAAGAGCATTAATGATGTCCTCTCTCCACTCCATAAAAAATAGTTATAATAATGACTGTAATAATGCCACAGTAAAAACCTGTTAACTGATTAGCTGTAAAAACTGCCCAATATATTATACATACTTTTAATGTGAAATACTTTCAAATTTATAGTTTTTGGAAGTATTATGAATTATAGTAAAATTTATAATGAAAACAGTTAATGGAATTTCCCCAAAGTCCCTTCGTTATACATCAAATATAATTATTTTTTTTGTGTAACAGTTTATGTTATTTATGTTTATCAGATTATTCTGATGGCATCTGTGTTATCCATTTAGGCCAATTTGTTACACCCTGATGCTGTTTTATCTGTTTATATATACAAGTATTGCCCATGTTTTATGGATAAACCGCTCACCATAAACTTTGATTTATGATGTGATTTTCTTTTGTACCACAAATATTATTATGGTGGTTATCAGTACATCAAAACAGATTTTGGTAGTACCTTAATGTATTAACATTATATCACTTAATGAAATATACTGTTAAGTTGTAAAATGCCATCCTGCAATACATGAAACACCATCACCAATGTTTACGGTGAATTATTGCCTACCACAGTTGCCAGCTTTTTTACAGTAAATTTAACAAGATATTTTTTACAGTACTGCATTAAAGCTGTCAGTTCAACTATTGTCATTCTTTTTAAAGGTGTGTAAATTCAGTGCCATTATCATCATCAAATGGAATCACAAAAATAATAGCTTTTTACAAATGGGTTTCCCAAACACATCACCTTATTGGTGATACATTATTTGGATAAACCAAATGTCCTAGCTCCATTCATTGAGTCAATGTCCCATTAGGTTGGGATAGAAGCAATTATTTTAACTTTGGGGCGAAAAAATACAAATAAATTAGCATTAAATAGAAAAAAAGAAAAAAAGAAAAAAGGTCTGAATGTTTTTGTTGAATTAAGGTATATAATGTTTTCAATAATAAAATATTACACAAAATCCCCATTTACTCACCCTCGTGTCATTCCAAACATGAATGAAACATGTTCCCATTTTTGAAACAGATTTATTTGTAAAAGTGAAATTACTTAATGAATCAGAATAAGTAAGTAATACAAATGTAATCTGCTCTGAATGTATTTTTACCTCTGAACATGGAGTCTAAGGACCTGGATATTTATCCCTTGCTACTGATTTTGTCAGGGAATTTTCATTATCCAGGATTATTTAGACAGAGGTGACTGGCCTTTCATCCACTACCCCTGCAATTAATCGAAAAGATTTCAAAAGGCAGCGAGGCAGATCCCTTGATATAGCCATCCACTCTGTCTTAGCCAGCTAAGAAACTCTGCAACAGAGACAATGATTTAGTAGCTGTTCTTAAAGGAAAGGTCATAGCTTTCTGTATCACTGCAGTGGACCCCCCTGTAAATACCTCACAGCTTCAGCTCACAAACTACCATGACTCACAGAGGTGCCTCATATTTCATTTTTCCCAAGCAAACAGGCTTGAGGGGGTGTGTGTGTGTTTACACCTTTGTTCACAATTCGGCTCATAAATTGTAACTATTTGACAACAGGTGCAAATGTTTGTAATGAACAGAATAATGTGCATATTTGAAAAGTCTTTATTCTTGTTTATTATTTGTCAACACTCAAAAATAAGAAAAAAAATAAAAAATATATTAAAAATGTAAACAGAAAAATTAAAAATCTTGCAAATGTCATAAAGGACACTAAAGTAGAACACTAATGTATCAAATAACACCACAAAAATAATTAAATCATAACAAATAAAATTTTTAAATAATAAATAAAATTATACATCACCATTATTATTATTATTATTTATTATTATTATTATTATTATTATTATTATTATTATTATTATTATTATTATTATTATTATATTATTATTATTTATATATATATATATATATATATATATATATATATATATATATATATATATATACTGAGAGCATCTTTAATATTCATCTGATTCTTTGGTCTAAGGTTCCCTGTCACATTTGATCAGCAGACATATATGGCACATTCTTCTCTGCAATATGACTGATGACAGCTATGCCTCTTAAAAGCAAATGGAAATTGCCTACAGGATATTTTGTATAGTTACTGATATTCATATTTTAGGCCCTTTGAGATCTCTTATACGTAAAGACATCTCTGAAATCAGAGGTCTGTGTTAAGTCCACTATTCAGACCTCTTATACATTTTTAAGTACCCAGGAGAATTTCTACATAAGTTTTGCATCTTTCAAAAAAATTTAAAAATGTAAAAAAGAAAAGATGCTGACAAGCACACAAAAAATAAAAAACAATAAAAAATAAAAAACAATCATATAAGAGCTGCACCCAAGCAATACAAAACAATAAAAAAGTTTAATATAATCATTTATATAATATAATTCATAATACATTTTACATATAGTCTGAAATATTATTTATTTCAATTGATCACAACGGTCTTATATATAATGTTACATAAAAACAAACAAAGAACAAATCCTTAGGTTCTGAGAAAACGTGGTTTCAGTGTTTTTCTTGCAACACAAGTCTTCAAAGAGCACTTAAACTAAAAATAATCAATAGAGAAAACTGAGCAATTAAGTTTGTTCATAGTGGGGAACATTCTCACGAAATACCTACGTTTGAATCAATGACTCACAATTATAACAACACAAATTCTTGGCAAAAGAAGATATACAGAATGTAAAAGTGCCTTGAAAACTTAACATAACATTTACATTTATTAATTTACCACATGTTTATTCGAATTGCCGGATAAGAAATGTGTCAGCACAACTGAGACGGCAGTGCTGCAGTCCAATATGCTTAAATTCACACAGACACAAATGCAAAAGCTAAAATTGTGTGCAACATATGCTTACATTTATCTCGCCCAGTTATTTGGAACATTTATATCAATGTTCGCACTGATGGATTTCAAAATATTATGCAAGAATGCATGCATCCATCCGCCTGCAGTGAGCTGATAGCCCCTCAACAAGAGCTGTCCGAAGATTGCAAAACTGGCTTTAAAATATGCCTGAATGCTGTATGAACTCAACATTATCTGAGGCCTCATTGCATGCTCTACTTCACAGACTCTGAAAGCTCCCAGTCAATCAATGTTCTTCCTCTTAAACAGCCTTCAAAGTACAGCTTGGACATTTTAAAGTTTTCAAAGAAGGGCAAATATGTAGGACAGAGGTTATAAACATGTCTGTCCATTGGGCTTGCTGCAAATTCATACAAATTGCATACTTCTAAAATCCCTCTAATGGCTTCTACTGCAATAAATCTGACATACTACAGTAAATTATTTAAAGAAAAACTTTCAAAAAAGGTATCTCATAAGGGCTGATCCTAAAACTGTCTGCATTTGTTGAACAAAGACTTTTTATGTTGCTCGAAAGAAGGGGGAATAAACCTAAAATGTGGTTTAATGTAAATTCCCTAAGCCACAGAAATCTCAACATCTTTACCTGTTAAGTTAAATGTTTTTTTAAAGGAAAGCCACTATTTATTCATCAACGGGGGACTTGTTCAGAGCCGACTCAAATAAAATGCAATTTAAGCATAAAAACTGCAATGTGCTTGAACAGATCGATCAACTGCAGGGGAACCTTAAAAAAACAGTCAACATAAAACTGTTGTTTTATGAATTCTGCTCAGTGGGAATTGCTCACAAACAGCGTACAAGATGAGAAACCCCTGAAACTGACAGCAATGAACAACTAGCCATTTACATCACTTTTATTTTCTTACCACTTCAGTTTTCACTATCACAGAGCACAAAATAATTCTGTCCAGAGAGCACACAATGAGATTATGAATCTAATGGGAAAAATGTGCCAGCATGTGCTCTGCCACACAATGAAACTCATATAGTCTCCACCAACACATTATCCAAGTCAATACAAAGTCTCTTTTGACAATCACAATAAACAAAATGGCTAAATACACTTAAATAATAATATTAATCTTTGATGACACAATTAATGCAATTTTATAAAATGTTTAAATTATTGTTTAACCATATCTAATAGTCAACATGGCATGAATTAGTGTGTGATTAGATAGTGCATAACCCACAAATCTCTCATGACAAAGTCCTCACATTGTCCAGTTTCATAGTCAACATTACGCTGAGCCAGGATTTTGTGCAATATGACTGCAATCCCAATGGTAATGGTCACTTTTTACCTTAAGTGTTACAGATATTCTTGAATTGAAACCTCATCTGAAACTGTTTTCAGCTTTTTGATATCCACCTTAAATGAACACCAGTTCTTGAAAAAAAAGAAAAGAAAAAATAAACATTTAGAGTTGTATGTTATCAATAATGGTTTTCCTAACTTAAGGGGTTTGTTGCAACTAGTTTCAAGACCCTGAAATATCAGTGTTCTCACCTCTCTGGTTGTTGGAAATCATTAGTATCTTCTCACAGAGCTCAAAAGTTAAAAGAGACACCCATGTGCAGAATTCAAATGACCACTATATGTGATTAAGCTTGCAGGATATAGCAGATATATAGACAGAAAATCAAAAGTATTACAGCAATCCAAAGCTGGAAAGGTCAAAACCGTGAGGGTGCTATATTCCACCTCTCATACAATCAGACACCAAGTAGGGCTCTAAGAATATTTTCAAATTCCAGTGTTTGAAACTACAGTGTGATTTGACTAACTCATATTCCAAAAAACACTAAATTCTGACTAAGCTGGGCTGCTTTTAAATGCATATCTCTTCTTTGCATATTTGGTGCTTTCTTGTGATCACTTTTTTCTTTTGATTCAAGTCCACATCTGTCTATATTTGGTCTGATCTCTGTTTTGAGATCTTTTCATGTGAATTGTAAAATTTAAAATGGATTTCATTGGGAATTGCGTTGGGGGGCGGGGTGGGAAGCGGGGTTACTTTTCTTATCTTAAACAGATTACTTAAACTTAAACAGCTCTCTACAATGCCAACTGAGGTTCAAGATACTCATGGGAAGGTCATCAAAGACATTAATTTTTCCAAAGGTTGTTTTTCAAGCCAATAGTTGCATTTTTGTTGGATCCATAATAGCATTTTTGTTAGATCCATAATAATATATTTAATTTTAGTGATTAACATAACACATCAATGAAATTATCCTTTCCATCGGACCATGATTTTAAGCCCCTGAATCCCCCTGCAATAATTTACTGCTAGTTTCCAATGCAGACTGTTTGGCTGCTTTTGGTTTCCACAACACAACAATTATCTTGAAACAGGCATTGCCATAGCAACAGTGACAGTTTTGGAGCGATACTGTGAGAGGAGGTTTGTTTTCAGGGGGTTGGGACGAGGTTGAGGGTCGCTGACATGGACACAGGTCTTATATGGTAAATGTCATGGGCAGTAGCTGCACTAATGAGGGTTAGATATAGAATGGACCCTTCAAGCTTTTCTAGGAAGGGTATTGATTTTGCTGTGTGCAGCTGATGGGCAAGTTGTGGATCAGCAGCAGGAGACAATGGCAGACTGGAGCTCTAATGAGAGCAGGGCGGACACAGGAAGTGATGACATAGAATGGCGGCTGGCAGAGTGCGTAGGATACCATATCTGATCCATGTCTGCTCTGTCTATTAATAGTGGGTTGAATAATGATTTGGGAAGACGGTTGGCAATTAAGAAAAGATAAGAAGAAAAGAGGGGTGGAGGGAAGACAGGATGCTTCCGATAGCTGTTGCTTGCGATCAATGTCTTGTTGAGATCCCTGTTCCATATCACTGGGTGGGCAGAGTTTGAGCATCTAAATAAAAGGCTGTTAGGGCTTATTAGGATCATCTAACCAAGCCACAAGGCTTCATAGTAGTCAAAAATTGGAAAAACATTAAGATGGCTAGACATTTTGCACACCCAAAAATTTACATTTATATTTTATATCCATATAATATGTTTACACACACACACACACACACACACACACACACATACATATATAAAATATATAAAATTATATTACATGTGTATAATAAAGGGCTTATTATAGTTTACTAAAAAAAACAAGAGAAATGACAAATCTTTACTAAATCTTTAACTAAAATTAAATGGAAAAATATAGAAACAAAAATTGATTCAAAATATTAACTACAATAGCATCTCAATGATACTAAAAAACATCCACTATTAAACCAAACTGTGACTGGATAAATATGATATTCTCAGGTCTCCTTTTTTGCCTCCTCTGCATATGTTTCCCCTGGAGAAATAGACAGACATGCAGGATCAATTTTTGAAAAGTGTTTGTCAAATTGCTGTCACAACATATTTGCTTGTGAATATTTGCTTTATCATCAGTCTCTGAGACTGGCACTCCATTCTTACCCTGTGACTTTTGAATGTCGGAATATTATGATGTATGTGTCTGCTGTGCACAGGCATTGATCGGGTACAGTTAAAGCAGAGCTATAGATCAAGCTTCAGCTTGTCCAGTGGCGAGTAATTGCTCTATATTGCCAATCTCCGATCAATAACCATCTAACATATATGAGCTGAAACCCTCTTTGCACATTTTCATTTTCAGGATCTAGTCACACTATGTTGGGGGCATCATGTGGTTTACTATTATTCAAAAACTGATGGTTAAGAAAGACTTTTAAAGACAGTCTCTTTAAAAATACATCATTTCAGAACAATGAAGCTGCAGCAAAAAATGGGTTTTCCAAAGTGCCAAGGGAATAAATCCATTTCGGCTATGAAATAGTGGAAGAAGAGAAGCACAGAGAGCTCAATTTTGAAACGGAAAATGTCAGGCTATCAAGAAATGATGAAACATAAAATGTTCATTCAAAGCTGCCACTTTAAGACTGTTCACACCAAGGACGATAACTATAAAGATTTAATAATCATTCTAAAAAAGTGATATCATTGGAATTACCTTCAGAACGATTTTTTCCAGCTTGATGAACGATAAAAAGATTGACAGTTAATCAGAATCCACCTGATTTTAAAGAGCTCAAGTAATCATAGTGGCAGATGACATAATAGCCATAATATACCAAATTTTGTCATTCATGGTGTGGACTCTAAATGTTTATAGTTAGGGTTCTTGGTGTGAACAAGCATCTAGACCTGGTACTTCAAAGATACATTGCTGTTGCCAATAATTCGCGCTATATTTTATAAACATGCATTAATTATAAAATTGATAACATCAATTTTCCACTGTAGTAATGTACATCTGACCCTTATCATGGAAATAAGTCATTAAGATTTTCTATAGTTTCTTCTGCTGAACACAAAAGAAGATATTTTAAAGAAAGAACCAGCTAATGGTTGCTATTGAATTACATAGTATTTTTTTTCCATGCTGTGGAAGTCAATGGTTACTGTCAACTATTTGGTTACCAAAATAATTTCAAAATATCTTCTTTTGCAAACGAAACAAAGAAATTCATACAAGTTTGAAATAACATGAGAGTGAGTAAATGGTGACAGAATTTTCATTTTTGGATGAATTATCCCTTTAAGACTGAAAAAAACATTGGATTGCATTAACATAATGTCTATTAGCAGCTCAGCATGGCTTGCCTTCGAAAATGTATTTGGCTGACGCAAAAAAAAGGGGGAAAAAAGGCAATGTAATCTGCTCTGAAATGTTAAAACATTGCAAAGTTGTAAACACAATGTAATGTAGATTATTAGCATGTACTTGTAAGAAGACTGCTGTGTATAATGTCCTGCTGAGCCATTAAAATAGCAGCAGCACTAAGACTGTTTTGTCTCTCAGGTAAAGCAATGAATTTTGTCCAGGTAAAGATTTTATTTATTTATTCATTCATTCATTCATTCATTCACTGGATTAACATTATCATGAAAGTAGGTCCAAATTTCAAAAGAATCAATTTTCATTCCATGGGGTCCCAAAAATAGAAAAATCAACCTTTTAAATGTTTAAAACAGGAGAAGAATAAACTCCTTTAACTCTCAATAAGATTAAGATGAATTCATATCAAGCAGTTTGGCAGAACTTTGATAAAATTTTATGCGCAATGAATCTAATTTATGAATCCATGGAGAGGCAGATGCCTCTTAAGGCTGCGGACTGGGATATCAGGTAAGCCGCTGCTCTAGTTAGAATAAAGAAATGAAAGTTATGGCAAGAGAGGTCAAGGCAATTTTATATAGATAACTAAATATTCATCAGTTTGACCCTAAAACCATGCAATGATTAATTGCATCCCTGATGTGATCAGAATTTAAATACAGTTTCAAAACCATGAACCCACTGAGCTGAGACATCCAAAATTAGCAATTTGTGCTTAATGCATGAAATATGCAGTGTGTGATGCAGTTTTGAGTCGACCAGGTCATTCTGCTCCTGATAGCGCTGTTTTTTCTAACAGGATGTCCTTCCAGAGAGGTTGTATGATTTTTTATACATAAGTCTATAACCAAATTATAGATTATAGCTGAAAACAGTAGCCCTCACTTTGTGTTCCTGTGGTCTCCCAAAAATGATATCACATTGGCAAAAGTGACTTTGCTCACACCCAGTGTAACAAGAAAAAAAAAATAGAGAATTTTTGTACTTTTGGGGATTTTTCCCCACCTTGTTACCTTGCTTTTGGTGTTTCTAGTCAAACATGACTGGTCTACATTAATTGCTTTTGAAACTGAGTTATCATAGGCCTTACTAATCAGAGCTTTTGCACCTCAGTTTTTGAGTGAACAATGGTAAATGTATATGTCCACAAATAGTGGTTTTATTTTTCACTCTAAAACTGAGGTGCATAAGCTCAGATCAAAGAAGCCCATGACCAATCATTTCTAAAAGGAAATACAAAACATGTACTAATTGAAAGAAAACATGTTGACAAAAGACTCAATCCAATATTTGGTCATAATATGGCATAAAGATTTGGACGTGGAAAAAGTCTGGTCATTTTTTATCAGGAACACCAAAAATTAGGATTTTTAGCACAACGCAAGGGTTATTTTACTTCATTTGGTCTGCATTTTGCTTTACACGATATATTGTTCCAAAGCAGCTTTACACAGTAATCAAAGCAGCTTTACAGAGAAAACCAAAGCAGCTTTACAGTGAAAATGCAAAAATAGAGCAGTTTTACACAGATTTTACAGACAAGCTAAGCACTCCTTATGCTTTAGAATGAATGCTTACAATATTGAATGACATGAGGGCGAGTATGATGAAAGAATAATAATTTTCTGTGAAATGTCCCTTTAAGTATTCTACTCAACTTCTGTTCCAAACCAGTATTATATGAACATTTGAGTCTGACCCAGTTTTCTGGCCTGTGTGGTGTGTAAGATTGGTGTGGGTTGTGTTCAGTCCTCATTAATCACTTCTGGTTCTCTTAGGGCTTTGTGTCATCATCACACACTCACCTGCTCCATCCATCCACATTTCAATATGCCATCGCTTGCATGCAAATTTCTGCCTGGTAAAAGGATTCATATTGCTCGATATGGACCTGTTTACATTGAGAGTTATTACATGAAGATATCATTATCTTGAATAGTTCATAGTAGAAATGGAAAGTTTGTCCAATAAGAAAAAAATTACTGAAAATTAACTGTAGATGAGTTTGTTTCTTCATCAGAGTAATGTTTTTATCAGCTGTTTGGACTCTCATTCTGACGGCACCCATTCACTGCATAGGATCCATTGATGAGCAAGTGATGCAATGTTAAAAAAAATCTGTTTTGATGAAAAAACTCATCTACACCTTGGATGGCCTGAGGGTGAGTACATTTTCAGCAAATTTTAATTTTTGGCTGGATTATTCCTTTAAGAGTATAAGGCCAGAATGAGTTTTGTCATTCCAAACATAGTTAGCAAACAGTACATAACTCAAATACACAATATTTCCAAATTGAATGCTGGAAATTACATTCATACATCATGATGACAAACTCTGAATATTCATCATAATGAATAAGGATGTGAAGTATCCATACACCAGTTTGAAAAACAGGTGAAAAGAATTGCATTTTCCCCACAGCTTCTTACAGCCAGAAGCCAAAAGTGATTTATTTCTTACATGCTTGCTAGTTGAAAACTCCAGTGTTTCTTTTTCTTAGCTTTCCAAATCAATTAGTAGATCAAAAGACTAATTCAATCCTTGAGGAGCTGTGCTTAGACAGATATTCCCTAGGAGCCCAGAGGAACTCATCCATAAAACATTGAAGTCAGTTGTGTCATTCACATCTCCGCTGTTACACACCGGCTAGCCTACGCTAACCATTCTGATCACGTTGCTGGAAGTCAGCCCTCTTAGTGTTTGCTTTTGAGGTAATTAAACTGCATTTGATGGATAACCTTGTTAAAGAGAGAAGTTTAGGTAATGATAATCCAATTAGATGTTTTTATCTACTGGAACTAATACAAATATATTCAAAATTACAGCACAAGCTGCTGATGTTGATATACCAAGAGAAGAAAGCACGTCAGTTGTTTTTGCATGATATTTTGACAGATTTCATAAGTGTACCAACATACTGAGGAAGAAATAATACATGTAATTAAAGAAGCCATGATTGACTATTTCAACTAGCAATAATGCCATGCATAATGACATTTGGCACAGACAATTTGTTGTTATAATGATGAGCTCCAAGGCTCTGTGTAATAACTTAAGAACAATTGGACGGCATCTGTTGTTATGGAGGAGGCTTATCTCAGAGGCTTGAGAAATCTCTCAGATGCAGTGTGATTTCCCATTATGTTTCGTTGTTTAGCACCAACGAGGTGCAAACTCTGTTTAACACCCTTAGACAGACTGACTGCCCTCATGGGGAGAAAAAAGCATTAGAAATGCCTTCGCTGGTTATGAAAAATATTTATCTGTCTCAGAAGTTTCTGAATTATTCCCCAAGCACAGCAAAGTTTCATATTCCAGTATGAAAAAGTACTGACAAATGTGGCCATTTCTTTTTTCCGTTAAATGCATATACAATGTATATACATATACAATACAATACGTAAAAATAATTCCATTTTGAGTAAAAAAGCATGCAACACACACTCAATCTGTGTACAAGCTCCACTCTTCGTAACAAAGGTAAAACTCAAGCGTTCAGCACAACAGACACTCTTCTTAATTCTTTTCTCATCAAAAAGAGCACTTCATTTTAATCAGGGTGACCATACATCCTCAACTTCCATACGGATTTCTCCATAAGGATTTCTAAATTGCCTAAATGCCCGAGTTTTGTCTTTGTTTTCATATATGATTATGGTAATGACTAAAAACTAGTTTAAACAATAGTGTGCAGGCATTGTAAGTAATTGACCAATCGAGAGAAGGTGGGATCTATAGAGAACGGTCAAAGCAATGCAAATATGCATACATTTAAAGTATGAGAACTGTAGAGAGCATGTCAACAGAAAACAAAGCCAATCCTGGGAAAATTAGGATGTACAGTATGGTCACCCTACTCATCTAAAGCATACTGTGAAGTGGAAATTACCTGTCTGGTTTCAATAATGCTATAATAACACCAATGAAAATTATTCATATTTATGATTACTCATTAAATATATTGCTGACTCACAAGAACCAAGGTTTGAGTCTGACTTGGGGCATGTCCTGATTCCATTTCCCCTCTAAATCCCCCATTTTCTTGCATATTCCTTTGCCATAAATAAGGCATAAAACGATCGAGAAAGCAACATAAATAATTGTCTGAGTAAATGTTTCAAAACAAAATCTGATTTTGCTCACTGTTAAGTTGTTCACAGCAGACGTCCAGTAAAGATATTGGTTAGATGATTTGTTGATGCGTTGATTTGATATTTCTGTATCCCTGCGCTTCAGGATATCTGGCAGGTAAGACCTAATCACTACTCTTCAGGACAACTAAAGCATGGTGAAAAGTATTATAAATGCAAATTCCCAGTAAGAGCCCTGAATCTATGTTGAAAGGTCCTCTCCAGGAGATAATTACAGCCTGCTTTGATTACGTTCAAAAGACAAGATTGCAATAAAACTCATAAATAATTCAAAGCCCATCAAGGTTTTTTATTTATTTATTTATTTTTTTAATTCAGGCTTTATACGAGGTGATTCATACATGCTTAATGTTAGAATTGATTGGTCTAGCATTATCAAATTTAAAACACTGGAAAATTACTTTTCATCCATGAATATATATCACATATACACCTTTGACTCCACCTGCTATATTAAAATAATGTTCCAGGTCAATACGATGTTGAATAAAGTTGATTAAGAACATTATTTAGGCTTGTTTCAGCAAACAACAGGATTACAGTAAAGCACCCAATGGAAGATAAGTAACTTACATTAACTCTAATTTTGACATAAAAGAATGACCCTTTAAATAAAAAAAAAAAAAATGCAAGATGGAGCACTCTTGGAATGGATCAGAATGTGTTCACCGTCAAGAAGAAGAAGAAGAAGAAAAAGAAGAAGAAGTTTTATTTATATAGTGCCTTTCCATAGCTCAAGGTCACTTTACATAGTGCTAAACAAAACATTTGCACAACCATATACACAATACAAACACATAAGGCCACAAAGCCACATTATTATTAAAAAGATATGTTTTTAGCTGAGTTTTGAATGTAGACAAAGATGGTATATTACGAAGTGTAACGGGTAGCGAATTCCATAATTCTGGATCATTAAACCAAATGACCTACCACCTACTGTACAGTTGACAGCCGAAAGTGAGGAATGGACAAAAGACCAGATAAGATCAGATAAGAATAGGAGTACAGTAGGTCAGAAAGATATGGAGGCGCAAGACCGCTTAATGCCTTAAACATTAGAAGTAATATTAGAGTAGATTAGATTAGATTCAACTTTATTGTCATTGCACATGTAAAGTATGCAGTTAGCATCTAACCAGAAGTGCAATAAGCAGTAAGTACAGGATATACAGTGTCTACAATATGTGGTTAGAAAGTTTGACTCCTTACCCTAAGGTTGTGGGTTCGAGTCTCGGGCCGGCAATACCACGACTGAGGTGCCCTTGAGCAAGGCACCGAACCCCCAACTGCTCCCCGGGCACCGCAGCATAAATGGCTGCCCACTGCTCTCGGTGTGTGTTCACAGTGTGTGAGTGTTCACTGCTGTGTGTGTGCACTTTGAATGGGTTAAATGCAGAGCACGAATTCTGAGTATGAGTCACCATACTTGGCTGCATGTCACGTCACTTTTTTTTCACTTTTCAGATAAGGCAGTACTACGGACATAATTCACAGATTTTTAAATACTATCAGCATGATATACAGATAGGTGTACTATGAACATACTATACTAATGGATTATGTAATAAGTGTATGTACACTATAAGCAGAAACTATGAACATATGAACATCATTTACACTAGTGCAATGGACAGTAGGGCAGAATTCAGTAAGGAGACAGCTGTAGGGAAAAAGCTGTTCCTGAGTCTGCTGGTCCTTGTCCGGAAGTTCCTGAAGCTGAACTTGAAGCTGGAGACACATTCAACAACCCTCCCGTTAATGTGGATGGGGTCATGCGTGCTTCCTTTCTTCTTCCTGAAGTCCACAATGAGCTCCTTTGTTGTTGTCAGCACACCATGCATCAGACTGCCTAATATCTTAAAGTGAATACGTGATGCCACAGGTAGCCAGTGTCAAGGGAAATTTAAAATCATACAAACACAAGCTTGCCACTTGCCAGCAAGAGTGTATACATATATAGTTTAGTCATGAAACTCTAGATCGTGCAGGCTGATGGGTTGTTAATGTAACTGATGATATTCATAGAGTTAAACGACTTGGCACAAGCTGATTGGTTCATGCTGCATATGCAGCCAATGAGCTTACTGCCCTGAATTTATATGGCTGGCTAGCATTCACTAGAGATACCTGCAGCGCACTTTTCAGAGTTTCTCTGAAACCCTCCACCTTCCCCAGCTCCACCTATATAGATCTGCTATGGGTTATTTTATATGCTATTTGTGCAGCAGCAGAATACTTAAATACTCACGACACCATACCGCCATATGCATTGGCAGTAGCAAGTTCCCATACTTGCTTGAAGCAGCAGCAATAATCAACAACTACAGCAATAACCAACAGCAGCAGCAATTCAAAAGCAGCGTAGCAGATCTGTTCTGCCAAGACCAAATACATTTACATTGTCATATCCATCACCATGCTAAAATCTTCCGAGAGTTGTCATGATTAAAATAATGCATAACAGCAAAAGTGTTTTCACTGCAGTGAACAAACAATTTATGAATACAATCTGAAAAATCATCATATAAATAAATCACTTTCATTCTTCAGGTTTATCAAGGGTCTTGTTAAGATGCAAATTTTACCCTGAATTCACAGGGCTCTGTCTTTGGGATTCAGTGTGTACCTCTGTAAAACTGGGGCTCCTGCTGATGAGCTTGTATGTCTTGTGCATTCATTTTTCACAAATTGAAGTAATTTGTACCATTTAATAATTGTTAATTATTAACATGATTCATTCTCTCGCCTTTCTTCTGCTTCCACTTGGTTAAATACAATACATCTCAGTCTCTAGTATCTCTCACAACATGGTGGGTGGTTCAGCGGTGAATTGCGCATTCCAGACTATTGATTGGGGTCATGTGATATGGCCTCTGAGTGTGTCAAGCTCCTTTATCAGTTGTAACTGTCCTTATTGATTCGGATACGAGTGTGTGGGATGGAGCCAATCACAGACAGAACTTTGCGGAAGTGACCCTTGAAGCAACTGTCTAACTATCAAGCCTCTGACCTTTCCCACATGCATATTTTATGGCAACCAAATTGTCTTCGGTTAACACGGATCAACCATGCATGGTGGAGAATATGGCAGAGTGCAATGTCATGATATTTCCTCCCGCATACGTCTGTTCTGAGATCCTCACGCTAGATATGAAATGTCAAGGGTGTTTTTGGAATATTGCCTGATACACTGAAGTTTTCTGTAATGATAAAGAGATGTATCTTCGCCGCGCATCTGGATATTGCCTGTAAATGTCTCTCTTTTCTCACTGTCTCCTCTGTGCAGAGAGAAGTGTGAATGGCCTTCTTTTAGATTCCATGAACTACCAGGCTGGAGGCTTTCGTGGATCCCTCAGGGCTCTCTCCTCGCATACATACATACATACTCATTTACAAACCCATCATTCCTTTTGATAATGCCCTCCAAGCTCTATCAAGCAGATGACTTTATTTGAATACAACAGGATAAATGAATAACAATGCACAATCTTCTGAGAATAACGTCGTGATGATTGAGATGCCACTGAGGATGATTTATCAGAATATGAGATCATGCATTTTGCCTGTTTCACTTAATGGGAAATAATGGCAAACAATATTGTGTAAATATTAAAATTCAAATGTCACAGGTTTTTATGAGTTGTTGTAGGTCAGGGTCATCACAAAAATAAGATGGATATGATAAATTATCTATGCTCTGATTAAATATCATGCACACTTTCAGGTCTCTATTGCGATTGCTGGAGGGCTGCTGACAGAACAGAAAGGTGTGGTATGATGTTCATTTTACTGTTTAGCCTTCAGAAAACTTGTTTTATGGAACGGCATTAACTTTTCCTTAAAAATGCTTCAGGGGAATGTTCAAAGTATTACATATATAAATCAACTCAATATTAAAAGAATCATAACAGCAACAAAACCATAAATGCTTGGCATTTTGTTTACATTGTACATAATTTACAAATATTGACTATAAATAACATTGATTTACTGAAAAATGCTTTTTTTTTTCTTTCAAATATAGTGTGATATGTGACTATTCAAACTCTTAAAGAAATAGCTTACCCAAAAATAAAATTTGCTGATAAATCTACTACAAGATGCACCCAAGATGTATAGTAATTATCTTTTTCTTAATTGGAACAAAAAAATAGTCTCATCTGGAGAAATATGCACAGATGAAGCACTATTTACAAACAAAAACAGTCCAAAGCAGTTCAGACAAATTGAACTTTAATGGATGTCCAGATTGATTTTTTCACTGGATGAATCATTATTATGTATTTTGGCCACAGGCCTTAATGAAGAATTTGTTTCTTACAAACATACATTTCACAAGATGTTAACTGATGGACTGGAGTTGTGGGGACTGCTTGTGTATTACTGTGATGTTTTTATCACCTGTTTGGACTCTCATTCAGATGACACCCATTCACTGCAGAGAATCCATTGGTGAGCAAGTGATGTAATGCAAAATTTCTCCAATTCTGTTCCAATGAGAAATAAACTCATTTACATTTTGGATGGCCTGATGATGAGTAAATTTTCATTAAATTTTCATTTTTGAGTGAAATATTCCTTTAAAAAGTGTGCAAACTTTGTTCTCTATACTACAACAATCTTTTTTTTAGCTTTCATCATGCAAGTTTATGAAGTCACCTTTTTTATTAATGCCACAGACACCCAGCAAATTTAGTTTTAAAATGAATAGGGCTTTGTGCAGACTTCAGATGTTAAAAGGGCTATTTCCTGTTTGTCTCTCATCCTGTGGAACACCCAAGCAATAAAAGACAGACCTACACAAATCTTTTCAAATCATAGGGATGGACCATTTTTATGAGTATAAATAAATAAACGATTAAAGTGTTTGTTTCCTCTGATATTACTTAAATTGTGTACAACAAGACCAGAAAATTATTTAATAAGTAATTAATAATAACTTTTGCTTTCGTGTTTTTCATGTTTTGCTTTAGTATATCATATATTTTGCCAATAGATTAATCTTACATTTTCATTTTCAACAGACA
Organism: Cyprinus carpio; assembly: GCF_018340385.1. Taxonomy (NCBI): domain Eukaryota; kingdom Metazoa; phylum Chordata; class Actinopteri; order Cypriniformes; family Cyprinidae; genus Cyprinus; species Cyprinus carpio. The sequence goes on along the minus strand of NC_056614.1, from coordinate 18,869,164 downwards.
CATTGAGTTCATTAAGGACATTTTTAATTTGAAGTAGAAAAGAAAATATAAGACAGTGTCTTTATTTAGTTAAATAGTATTTACTCGCTGTATCTCAGTGGAATGAATTATGCATTCTTTTGAATAATGAAAATACAAAACTGTACAACAGAGCAGGTGTGCAAAAAAACATGACTTAGAGAATTACCATACTATTTTCTGCAAAGATTATGTATGTTTATCATTATATGAAGTACAGTACATAAATGCTTTAACCTGGAGTGAGATGTTGGACTAAACATGTCTCAATTGCTTGAAATTGAAGCTTCTGCGAGCTGAAACACCAGGAACATTTAACTAATCACTGAATCTTATGGCTGGGATCATTCACATTATCCCTGAGGCATGGCCCTCCGGCTCTTACAACAATTTGCTGAAGCAGCTGACCTCACAAAGAAAAACACATGTATATAGCTTTAGGTAAAAGGAATAGAAAAGGAATAGTCCCTGGTTAGGTGTGTGGTTTTATTTGATTGCCTGGATGTCATGGATTTAGCTGTGCGATTAGCTAAAATCAAGCTGTTTACAAACATGTTTTAGAAGGAAAGCATTACCACATTAGATGGTTACGTCCAGGTGATTGCAATTGTAAGAGAAGTAGTCAAAAACACCCACATTAACCATAATTAACACCCTTGCACCCACAAACAGGGGAGTTATATGCAATGCTCAAGCCGTGACATGAAATATCAGAACGAGCTGGTGCACAGAATGGCCGGCCCTCAACGGCTCTCATGCTGCAGATTTATGGGACAACCTCCAATCATTTCCCCCTGGAATCCATTATTTCTGCCTCCTTTCTTCTGTCAAGGTTGTGGGTGTCGAGTTGAAACGACTTTTCAACCCAAGCTTACAGTTACATTTAGTAGCTGTTTGTATTTCACTTTCTGTTGGTTATGTGCACCTGAGCCACACACAACAGAAACGAAGTTGGCAGAAAATAAACTAGATCTGGCATATGTTTTATTTTATTTTCCACTGTCTTTTCCAAATTGACTTTTACATTCACAAAGTATTGTGTAAAAACAAACACGGCAGTAATACACACACATTTATAGATCAAGTCCAGTGGCAGTTTGACTTTCTTCATCTTAGCTGGAAAAAATAGTGGCTTTATGGAAAATGAGCTTTTGATTGAGTCCTGATAGAAATGTAGATTAAACAAATTCCTCTTAAGGATGTGTGGCGTGTGACAATTCATGTTACATCCAATAAAGCATTTCTTTGAAAAATAATGAAGCTCGGAACAGAATGACCCTAAACTGCATATCATCAATTTTGTTGATTAAAATTATACCTCAAGGGTTCCTTGGGAGATTTTATTGCAATAGATCTGATAGTGGTGAAAATTGCACATGGTTTGATTGCACAGGTGTATTTGATTAATGAATTCATAAATCATGAATTAGGGTTTTATGTTGTTGCGTTGATTAAATGCTGTAAAGATCTAGATTATAGGGTGTTGTGAAAGATATTCATATTTGTGTATACATATAAGTAATAAAAGCAAACCTTGTGTGCGGCAACCATTTAGTTTTGTGAAATCTTAAGCATGGCCCTTAACATCTGAGCAAATCAAGGATGTCATAATCTTAAAGAAATTACTCCATGTTGGAATTACAGTGTCTGAACTGTGTTTTTCATGTGTTATCACAAAGTTCTGTTCGTCATTGGAATTCTTTGAAGTTCCAAAATGTCCCTTTTTTGTTGAGGAGAGAGTACTGGCCTTTCATGTGCAAATCTAAAAGGATGATATTTCCAATACAGGAAATAAAAGGCCCTGGGGTCATTGTGCTAATGCAGAAACTCCCAGAAAAAAAGTACACTTTCCACTGATAAAACCGATTTTGTGTTTCTTTTTCCAGACTTTCATGTACGTTGCGTCTGTAGCATAAAATAAAGAATCTCCCTTGAACCTCAGACATGAATATTAACACTCCTATGTGTACCAATAAATATATGCCAATTGTATAATAATGCTGAAGGCAGATGAAAGACATTTCCATTTCCTTGCGTGTCCTATATTTTAATACAAATCAGTTGATATTACGATGAATTTCTCATTTTATTGCTGCACTCTCTAATCATTTCATGATATTATTATTTCACATATCTGAGCAATGCCTTTGTAATGTAGAATATGCATGATACATTTCAAGGCAACATGAAATCAAAATTGACCCTATTTATAATGTTATACATACATTATATACATAAACTATGTATTATGTACCCAAAATAAATTAATCATGGCCAGGTGCAAATATCACGTCTCTACAATGATGTTGTGTTTGTGTGTGTGTGTGTGTGTGTGTGTGTGTGTGTGTGTGTGTGTGTGTGTGTGTGTGTGAGAGAGAGAGAGAGAGAGAGAGAGAGAGAGAGAGAGAGAGAGAGAGAGAGAGAGAGACAAAGGTGAGCTCTTTAAGCTTGATATATCGTCTCAACCCATGATTCTTTGTGGATTTCGAAAAAAAAAAAATGTGTTACACTAGCCCCTGCCCTTTCTTGATTTTCCTCCATTTTTCTAGGTCTTAATGACCTAATATTCATCCTTCATGAACTCTCCATTATAAGTGTGTGATCATGTTAAAACAGGCCAAAATTCAACCTTTAGGAAACCTTGAAGTCACAATTCATCTCTTAATTTGGAGGTGACGCTATCATCTGAAACACATCTTTGAAACACGGCCCTCTGGCTGCCACCCTACCGGTGCTCATTCCCTCCAGCAGATAAAATCTATGAGCTTGAAGGGTTTTAATGAGGCAGAAGATTCCTGTTAGCGATGGCTTTTTAATTATCACAAGGACCACTTCGCTCGTCTTCAGGAGGGAAGGAAATGATTGGATGCATCACATATTGTTGAGGTTTTTGGCACTATTATGGCAGGATCTGGAAAAATACACCAAGGTTTAGCCTTTTATTCAACCTCAGTGACTATTTTCTCACAAATCAGATTGAGTGCTGGGTAAAAACATGAGGGTCCCCATCAACCAATGTTTCATTTCTTCTTTATGACAGTGAAAGCACACAGAAGGAGAAGGTTTGTTCAAACATTGGAAATAACCCAGGGAAAACATTCTGTGAAAAGATCACTTGTCAACAAGACCAGCCTTGAATATTTGAGAAAGCATGTGAAATAGATCTTTGTTGCCGTTGTCTGGGTCTGAGTGACTTTTGTCTTTAGAGTTCAAACACTTTTTGTACACTCACAAAAATGTGCACTCGCACTTGCAAACTGACTGTAAAAGCTCTCTTGCTTAATCCTTATCAAATTTGTATGTCCCATTAAGATACAACAGCAGAAAACTCGCTTTTTAGTTTCATCCTCCCAGGCATTACAACAAGCACATATGAAGTTATATGTATGTTGGTCTTTTGTGTTTTTTTTTCCATTTTACATCAAATTGATGCAATACATTGCAAAACAACCATTCTGTATTTAGAAAAATCCTTACTGGGTAGAAGTTTTTTTTTTTGCTTTCACAACAATATATCAAATTAATTTCTCCTTAGGTAAAAAAAACAAACAAAAGGGAAGACCATTTATGTTACACTGAATGCATTTTCCTATATAAGTGCTTGAGTTAGCACATCTGAAAACAAATAAGGTGTCTTTAGTTTACATCATTACTTCTAAATCATGTCGCAGTTGAAGGACAAAACAGCAGTGGGACGTAAACAAGAAATCAAGTTGCTGTTACCAAAGCAAATTTATTTTTGTCACTGTGTGTATCCTTCGTAGTTCAATGGGCGTGCAGTACAAACACAATACAAAGTCATACTGTGAGGGACACCCGAGAGACTAGATTTGACTTTGAACATTATTGCATCAGGGACCTTATGAACATATTTTTTTTATACTAGAGGTAATGTGCAAGAATCTCCATGTTCCCATGATAAATGCACATTCTTTGATTGTGTGGAAACCATCTCTTCAGAGAGCGGCCATTCCCAATATCAGAAACTTGGTTGTGGTATGTTTGGTACTGGCTTATGGGCCTTTGAAATACTGATTAAAGAATTTGCATTCTCAGGAAAGAGAACAGGGCAAATTACAAAGGAACAGCAAGGGAACGCAGTGCACCGTGAGAGATGAGTGTACTCTACGGTGCAGCTTAACATTTTCACACTGTATTAAAGTTCACACTTGCACAAACATTTGTTTACAGACATTATGTACAATAGTAACTGTGACCAGGATTTCTGGCAACTGAAATCAAGCCTTTGTGAATATTATGGATTTGATACTTTGACTACTTTGATGGCCTTTATATCCTATCTCCATCTTTAGGTGAGGTCAAAGAGGGGAAATTAAAATATGTAATAAAACAGTTCCCCCAAGCTGCCACCAAGAAATATGTCATTTCAATATGTACAGCACTAATGGAAATATTTTAAAAAGGAATAAATAGATGACATTGAATTATTGGTTAATCTGTAAAAGTGGCAGGCATATTTATCTGATCATATGTAGTCTGTTTCACTTCATGTCTGACATTTGATGGCTCGCATGATAATGGTTACATGCTGTTAATTTCAAATACTAAACTGAAATATGTTCTTTGTGCAGCAGAAAAATATGTGCTGTATAGAATATCTAGTCTGAATTGGATCAGATAAATTATTTATTTCACAATTGTATTTCACCTGGGGACAAAAGAAAATGAAATAATCTTAATGTGCAAGGATTTGTAAAATTAGGTCTTGTAGGACTTCAGTTTACAAAATTTTACTTTCATGCTCAATGGATAGTGGTTGTGTTGTGTGCATGGATGATTTACAGTAGGACTATTATCACTTATAGAATATGAATGTATACCAAACAAATGTTTGACTCTTGCAATTATTGAACCTTAAGGTCAGGTGGATTACATAAATAAAATGGATGGAAGAAATTACTGTAGTAGCTCATTGTAAACAAAAGATGAAATACATTTTTTGTTTAAAAAAAACAATAAGATAGAAAGAGTCATACAACTATTCATTCAAGGCAGAGTTATATAACCTACAGTTTCATTATTAAAGCTTTATATGTGCAAATTAACTGTTCATAGAAAATCTTTTGGAAGCAACTGTATTTTGGGCTTTGGGTTTTTTAATGATATTTACTAGGTCTCTACTGCCATTTAGTGGCTAAAGCCAGAAGTGCAATTTAACTGTATATGGATTATGTTACAGTTTTTCTGAATTGCTAAAACACATATCTTGAAACCATCACTCATTTTCTCAAAACCTTAAACACAAATCCAAATACTCAAATAAAATTCACAAAACCTCGTACTCTTCCGTCAAAATCAAACAATCACTGCAAAACCATTTCACTTGCACTCAAAATCAAACAGTGCTCTCAGATCACACACGAGTCAATCAATTAAACACTACAGACCATTCATTAGACACTACAGAGAAAAATGGAGAACACAGCATCTAGAACATTACAGAAAAAAAAAGTATATATTGTATTGAGTAAACAATTTTGTAATTCTGTCAAAAAAAAAGTATTGTAATTGCAGCTAAGGTGAATATATTGTATAGGCCTACTGTAAGTACTGCAAGAATTGTATTGTGCTGAATATTGAATAGAACTGAAAGTTTTATACAGTATATATTCAGCATTTGGATACTGCAGTCCAACTGCAAAGGCCAAAAAGGTCAAATAAAACTCTAAATGAGTAGTACACTCAAATACTGTAAGTTGTGCAGTTGTAAAATCAGGGTCAATGAGAGATTTATTCTGTCTTAGCACCATGTCTTTGTGCTTGAGCCCAGCCTGAGGACTTTGTCCACATCACAAGTAATGTTGTCTTTTTTGCTAGACAAAGAGAAAAAAACCCTCTGGTCTGACAGATTCAGCCTTGAAAACACTCTCTAAACCTTACTCTTTCTCTCCTCATCCTCCACTTCTTACATCTTCCTCCTCTCCTTCTCAGATTGCTTCCATCTATTGTCCGTATCAGCCACCTGTGCCACTTGTGCACTCTGAACTGGCTCATATTTTGTACAGTTGGTTTGATCACATCATTGGAAACAAGTGTGAACAATTTTGAATCGTTGTAAATGATGACAACTGTGCTTTAGTTATGTTTATCTTTTGCCACTTGTGTTTAGCACTTTGCAGCACAAATGAATCATAGTGTAATAAGTGTTTAAGTTAATGAGAATGTGTTTAGAGTTTTGCAAAAAAGAGTGCATGAGATTTGCAAATAGAGCCTAACTGCCTGAACATGTTTAAGGTTTAGCAGAAAGAGTGCTTTATTTGACAAATTGGTTTAAGCTAGTGAGAATTTGGTTCAGAGATGGGGTTTAGTGTTTTAGCAATTCAGAAAAACTGTAATGGAATGTTTGATGGGAATGATTTTATTCATTTGATTTACGGCACAAAAACTTCGGACCACAAAAGGAAAAATATAAAAATAATACACTTCTAAATGTATTTCTGCATCCTTTGACCTCCAAAACACTCAAATTGAGTGAAATAAATTTATAATTGTTTGTAAACGTACTCAAATTCAGTTTAATTTTGTGCTAAAATGCTTTGATTTGACTTACATTTGTCTCTCTCCCTTCTTTTAATTTTTATTCAGAAACATCCAAAAGATGATTTAATTGTGAGTTTATGGATATTTGAATAACTCTGCAATATTAAATAATAGGTACATATCTCTACTGTATTGTATTATCTGCAATGCATTTACAAATTACAGTATGAAGGAACATACTATCAATGATTCCCCTTTTCGTTTCATATTTCCTAAAGAAATGATACTCTGTGTGCATGTCACAATCCATTTATAAGAATGGATGTTATTAGTCCAACCCACATCTTGCTAAACTCTGAGAAGCAGTTCCTTTTTTATGTGGTGCAAAGATGTAGCCTATTTGCTGCCCTTGATCTAACTATTCCATCACAGCCAGGGTTTGTGCACCTCCCTTTGTTGCCCATAACAAGCCTGTGGGCAATTCTGTCTAAGCGCACATGATCAGACACCCTTTGTCCACTGTTTCTTATCTTCAGGTTTTCAGTCACACTTTGTGATGTAAGCTTCCCCATTTGCTTGATGCTGCTGGCCTTGTTCTCTCTGTAGAGACAAATCTGTCTTGAATTGAATACACTGAACACTCACCTACTCAAGCCTTCATTATCCAATCCCCTTTTCTCTCATCTGCAGTCAAAACTCATTCAATTCCATGCCATTTTCACGGTTATTAATGTCAAATTCTTCTTCACTTTTGTCATTGGATGAGTTTATTCTGCAGTCCTTTTCTTGTCTTTCTTGAAGGAAAGTTGTCATGTCACTGAAAAACTACTTATGGTTAGCTAAAAAAACTGCCCTGTTAATTCCAATAATGCAATATGTTGTAGCTGTTTCTGAATAGTGAGAGGAGAAAATAGCCTAATGTGTTAACTCATGCTTCAGTCACCCTGTCTCTCACTGTGCTTGTCTTGAAGAAACTGGAAATCTGAAATGACATGTTCATTTACACCTGCTGTGTTTCTAAGGCATAAGAGCAACTTCCTAATTTAACAATATTTCGCAGAAGTGCTATTTCAACATGAACCTTTCATCATTTTAGTGGCAGCCTCAGGAAATATTGCACATTGAAACATTGCTCTGTGACAATAACTTCACAAAATATCAACAGCACTAATGGATATATGCGAAACTATTACATTTATCATATTTCTATCAGATTATATCAGTTCAAGTTCAATTATCAATTCAAACAGGTCCTCTAAAAGAACTTCACACACACGTGCGCACACACATACGTGTGTGTGTGTGTGTGTGTGTGTGTGTGTGTGTGTGTGTGTGTGTGTGTGTGTGTGTGTGTGTGTGTGTGTGTGTGAAGCATGAAATGACTAGCCTGCATATACTGTGGGATTGATTGATTGATTGATTGATTGATTGATTGATTGATTGGATTGATTACGTATTGATTAAGTAACCTAAATGACTGGCATAGATTTATTTATTTATTTTCAAAGTTCATCAGAGGAAATCAGAAAAGACTTATAGAGTCCAAAATAGCCTATATTATATTTTAAAATACAATCATGTCAGTAAAGGCCTACACTAACATCCATATTAACTGGTTGCATTGTATCAAAGATGCGGTTTCAACGGCAACAACATAAAACGTTACTGCGCATGCGCGCTTTTGTGGCCCTAACTTAACTTCCGGTAGACTTCCAAATAGAATCAATAACAACAGCCAAGTAGTCCCTCTAGAGTAGATTATTTTTGATAACAAGCTAAATATGTTTGCTGCTTAAATCAGATGGATTTATTGAAAATGTAAATTCATTCTCTGCCAGCAGGAGGTGCTTTAAAGCGGGAGAAACGGAGGTTTCCCCAGTACATTAACTGCTGAACAGCAGCGCTGAGCTCACAAACGTTGCTTTGTCAGGCATGTAACATGCAAGATGACATGAAAATGACATCGAAAATTTAATAGACTATTTAAATATAGTCTTCCTTCAGAAATACAGTGATATAAAAACACCCGCGCCTCGTTTTGATTTTTTAACGTGCAGTACGTGCTCATGTTTATTCAACGAAGTATTTTGGAAAATCGGTCAGTTTTGATATTATGAGCGCCACAAAATAAATAAATTTATGGGAAGCACAACCACCTGAGGCCAACTTCGGTCTAATCATCACCTTTAATTTAACTGCGTTTGTAGGCTGCGCCATAGCCAGACTGATAAACACAGACCGGAAGTTAACTTCGGGCCAGGCGCGTGCGCCCGATTGATTGGATGCAGCGTCATTGTCCAGGTGTAAACTTTAGCGTTTATGACCAACCGTTTTGTTTATCATCAAATTTATGATTCTAAAATTAGAACTACAGATTTGAAACAAATAAATACAATTGTAGGAGACCATTTCAAAATATCTGTAGCCAGTGTGGTTCTTCTCATAATAACGGAAAATTACTGCCAACGAAAAGTCCTGACAAATACAAATCAAGTTCCGGTGTGACGTCAAGCAGTCAGCCAGGAGGAGGCTCGCGCACAACATTTCTCACCCACAGTGAGCTGCAATCGTGTCTGACCGGTTATCGTCTCAATACTCTCAAAAACACATCTATTTTTTTTTTATATCCATCCTTTTTTCTCTTTAAGAAGAACAAAACCAAAATCAAAACTGAAGTTGCCTTAGTAAAGGTAGGTTTTTTTTCTTAATTATTATTATTTAACGTAAGATAAAATGGCTGCTCTTAGTGCGTGAATGCAGAAAATGGCGTCGTTATAGAACAAACACCTGAGAGTGCTTCTGCTTGCATTGCTGTTTTTATAAAATATCGATGTATGTATCAGTCGTTGGATCGATTAATATGTCTATTTTGGCTTCTCTTTGTATCCCGAAGCGTGGAAAATACTACATAACCAAACACAACATGCACGCTGGCTATTACGCAGAAGATCTAATATTAGTGGAAATGTTGATCAGTGTCTGTTTACGATATCGTTATTCGGTGTTTTGGTCGTCTTTCAGACTTTCGAAAAAATGAAAACTTAAAAGACCAAACCTAGTGTTTGCCCGTTTTTCTTTGTTAGCCTCGTTATTGTGTTAGCAAGCTAACTTAAAGGTTTGGCCTCTTTTGTTATGAAAGACGATAAGTAATTTGATTCCGACCAAGTATATTCGCGCTATAAACTATTTTTGATCATATTCTCAATCTCTGATGCAGGCCTTTTCATCTTTACAGGAAGAGGAAATCGTTAAATCTGATCAGACTTGTAACTCCAGTGTGTGTGATACGCAGCCATTTCCGAGCACGGCAGCTGTGTTTCCTCATGGTTCCTTGACTCTTTCTTTCTTTGTGTTTTCTTCTCTCTCTTTAATACAGTTCGGATTTACCCACCCCGCCCTTTGATTATTATTCTTTTGAAAATTCTTCGTTGTCAAGCCGCCAAAGTGGAGAGTGTGATTGCAGAAGGGGGTGCTTCTCGTTTCAGGTGAGATCAAAGATCACACATTGGCCAGGACTTGGCTACCAGTTTTTCTTAACTTGTTATCCATCAATAGAAGAAACATAGCTTAGATTTACTCTAAAATATAATGTCAAATTGCCTATGTTTACATCATTGTTTATTCAGCAAAAGGCTTCATTTTGAGGCACCCAATTTAAATGGGATTTTACCAGTGTTGAAGCTCGTTTCACGTCAGGATTGTCTGTGTATAGGCTTACTCTCAGATGAAACACTCTAAACATTGTATATTGACTGGCATTTCTCTCTATTGCACGCTGGTTCAGTTGCGTTTTAGACCCGATCATCTGCGTTGACGCCACACCAGTCACCTTGAGCAAGTGGACAGTTAAATCGATTTAACTTAACTCATGACCGAGGGGTAAAGCATTTGCCTAAATTTTTTGAAGATTGAAAATTGATCGAGATGGGGGAACTCTTGTTGATGGGTGTCTTAAAATGGAGCCACTCAGATATTGGAGTACTTGCCACATTAAAGTAAAAAGTCATAAGGTGTATTAACTGGTCCACCAATTCCTTTTTCTGCTGCTTTGCTTTTTAAAATGGTTTCCACAACTCCTGTTATGTATTGTCTTGTGGTTGTTGTGAGAATGGTATTGTGAAGTTGTCTAATCTAGTATTGCTTTATTTTTTTAATTCTAGTGCTTCTTCGGGCGGAGGAGGAGGTAGGGGTGCATCTCAGCACTATCCCAAGACTGTCTGTAACAGGTATGGTTTGTTAAAGTCAAGAACAGTCCAGATTTGTAATATGCTTTGGAGACTCTAATCGCTTCGTTTCCGTTCAGCGAGTACCTGGGGAAAACCCCAGGGCCTAGCGTTCAGAGATGGGTTCCTTCACGAAGCACTAGACGAGATGTCAACTCCTCCAATGACAAAGAACATCACGATGCATTATTTAGGAAAGTGAGAGGGTGAGTGTCCTTAAGGAGAATGAATATTCATTTCATCAGAGATGGAGCTTAAAGAAGCCTCTGTTTTCAAGCTCTTTTGTTTATTGTGCCCTGAGACTTGTGAGCATGTTTTTGTGGTTGGGTCAGCTGACGCTCTCAAGCTCAGATAAGCACAAATTACATGTGGTAAACAGTGTTCCCTTTTTTTTTTTATAACTGTTTCAAGATGTTTATTCTTTGCTCTTGCTTCTCTCTTGTAGCATACTTAATAAACTGACCCCTGAAAAGTTTGACAAGCTATGCCTTGAGCTTCTCAATGTGGGCGTAGACTCTAAACTTGTCCTCAAAGGAATCATCTTGCTGGTAAGACGGTTACTGGCTGTTTAAAATTTTCACCAGGTTTCATTCTGAATTTGATTGAACCATAAATGTAAGAAACCAGGTAGACATGTTGTGTAGAATGACCAAAAAGTACATTTAAAAAAAGTTATGCTTTTGAAAAGTGTTTAATGCTTTTGTTTATTTGATTAAAAAAATACATTACTGATTTACTGTGGTAACCTACTCATTCTGTCATCTGTCCTGTAGATCGTAGACAAAGCCCTAGAAGAGCCCAAATACAGCTCACTCTATGCTCAGCTATGTTTGCGTTTGGCAGAGGATGCACCAAACTTTGATGGCCCAACACCTGAAATCCAGTCATCACAAAAGCAGAGCACAGTGAGTTCCTGAATGCCATTATCAATTGTATGGCATAACCGCATTTAAGGGTTGTTGAATCTGAAAGAGCTACGTGTAATAATTCCCAAATAAATCATTGGGTACTGAATTAATTGCCCTGTGAGTTTCATTTTTCTAATAGTGCACCATACTGTGTATTTGCCTGCAGACTTTCAGAAGACTTCTAATTACCAAGCTTCAAGATGAATTTGAAAACCGCACCAAAAATGTTGACAGTGAGTCACTCCCTCCCCCAACATCCTAGGTGTTTTTTTTATTGCAAGACATTATGCTGTGTTGCAGGTTTTTAACATTCAACTCTGTCTCTTCATTTAGTCTTCGACAAACAAGACAACCCTCTCACCTCTGAGGAGGAGGAGCAGCGTGCCATTGCCAAATTCAAGATGCTTGGCAATATCAAATTCATTGGAGAACTCGGCAAACTTGACCTCATCCATGAATCTATCCTTCATAAGTGCATCAAAACAGTGTGTATCCCACTCAACATTTCAGTCTTGTTAGTTCCACTTCATTATGTGCTTTGGTTAGTGGTGGCTCAGTGATTTTGATGACTCGCACTCTCTACACTATCTGTAGCTTTTGGAGAAAAAGAAGAGGGTCCAGCTCAAGGACATGGGAGAGGATCTGGAGTGTCTCTGTCAGATAATGAGGACTGTGGGGCCCAGACTCGACCATGAAAAAGCCAAGGTACCATTGATGGATAAATATTTAAAAACCAATTCGTCTTTCACATTTTCTTAAAGGGTTACTTCATTCCAAAATAAAATTTTTGTCATTAATCGCTTACCCCCATGTCGTTTCAAACCCATAAAAGCTTTGTTCGTCTTCGGAACACAATTTAAGATAATTTGGATGAAAACAGGGAGGCTTGAGACTGTCCCATAGACTGCAAAATAAGTAACACTGTCAAGGTGCAGGAAAGTATGAAAAGCATCATCAGAATAGTCCACCTGCCATCAGTGATTCAACTGTAACGTTATGAACCAACTAGAATACTTTTTGTACACGAAGAAAACAAAAGTAATGACTTTATTCAACAATTCCTCTCTTCTGTCTCTCTCCAAATCAGCGTAGCGCCATTTTGGCAATTCTGAGCAGTACGCAGATGGCGTACGCTCTTCTGTGTCAGCCACACTGCACCGATGTGTTGTTTGCTTTCAAACCAAAGCGTAAATACATGTAAAAAACGTATCCTTATGGCGTGACTGACACAGAAGAGCATACGCTATCTACGTACTGCTCGGATTTGCCAAAATGGCGCTACGCTGATTTGGAGAGACACAGAGGAGAGGAATTGTTGATTAAAGTCATTACTTTTGTTTTCTTCGTGTACAAAAAGTATTCTCATCGCTTCATAACATTACGGTTGAATCACTGATGGCAGATGGACTATTCTGACAATGATTTTCTTACTTTCCTGCACCTTGACACTGTTATTTATTTGGCAGTCTATGGGACAGTCTCAAGCCTCCCTGTTTTCATCCAAAATATCTTAAATTGTGTTCCAAAGACAAACAAAGCTTTTACGGGTTTGGAGCAACATGGGGGGAAAGTGATTAATAACAACTTTCATTTTGGGATGGAGTATTCCTTTAATTTTAAAGATCTTGTTACCAGTAACCATAAGTTTCAAGTACAAATTTGTTTTTCACAAAAGGAATATGATTGAATGATGTACTTTATTTTACCTTGTGCCTAAAATTGGTCAATTTGCTAGAAATTGGCTTTGTATTGGCTTTGTATTTGTAAGAACCAGACATGGCTGATTGGAATGTCATGGTGGCTTTTTGGAAAGTACCCATAGTGCCTTTTAAATCTTGTTTTTGTGAACCAAACAGTTCTTAGATGGAGATGAAAACATTTTTTCTTGCGGAGCAGTTTTAAGAGGATGATGCAGCCATTAAGTTACGTAAGTGTAATTTGTGGGCATGATCTCTCATCTATTGTTGCCTTTCCCACAGTCTTTAATGGATCAGTACTTTGGCCGTATGCGATCCTTAATGAACAACAAGGATTTGCCTGCAAGGATTCGTTTCCTACTGCAGGACACCGTGGAGCTGAGAGAGAACAATTGGGTTCCTCGCAAAGCTTTCATTGACAACGGACCAAAGACGATTAACCAGATTCGTCAAGATGCAGTGAAAGTGAGTCAGCACGGGTTTCTTTTTTGTTACTTTTACAAAACTCTAAGTTTAAAGTTAAAAAAAAAAAAAATTAAATAGTGTTTATAACAAGTCTATATCTTTCCCTCTCTGAAGGATTTGGGTGTTTTCATTCCACCCATGAACCAGGGAATGAGAATGGACTTCTTCCTAGAAGGCCCTTTCATGCCGAACAGGATGAAACTGGACAGAGAAACTCTTGGGGGATTGGCTGACATGTTTGGTCAGATGCCAGGTGAGTTTATCACCTGTCAATTATATTTATATTTGTTGAGAAATGTGTCATGTCTTCATCTTAACCTTACTTATTTTTGCAGGTAGTGGCATAGGGACTGGTCCAGGTGTGATCCAGGACAGATTTTCCCCCACCCTAGGACGTCATCGTACAAATCCTCTTTTCAATGGCCACAGTGGACACATGGCTTCCCAACCACAGTCACAGTTTGACTTGGGTATGAAGCCTTTCATCAAGTCTAACCAGGTAAGCAGAAATGTTTTTGCAGCTCTTACAGCAATTAAAAAAAAAAAAAAAACATTGAGATTACTAAACATCTATACATCCCTAGGGACAGAATCAGCATTTTCACAACCAAAACCAGAACCATTCTAACCAGCAGCAAGCTCAATCTAAGGACATGCCTCCGCGCTTTAAGAAGGGGCAGCTCAATGCAGACGAGGTAAACCAAGAGACACTAAGTGCTGAGTAAAACCAAAACATCATCTACCCTGTGATTATAAAAAGACGCGTTATTCTGAGGGATTCCACTGGATGGCAGTTTTCATACTTTCTGTTCTTTGTTTCTTCCTGTTCTTTCTCTCCTCCTTATGCTTCTCTTCTGTCCCTCACTCTTAAACTGCCAGCCAGTCCGCTGACTGCGATTATGAGATATGAGGGTGTAAATTGTCAAAATAGTATCAAGCATTTTAATCTTTGTAACTAGCCTAATAATGTTCTATATGTTTTCCCATGATCCATGCTTGCAGATCAGCCTTAGACCTGCTCAGTCGTTCCTCATGAATAAAAACCAAGTGCCAAAATTGCAGCCCCAGATTCCCACCATGATTCCTCCCAGTGCTCAGCCTCCACGAACACAGACTCCACCACTTGGACAGGTAGAAAGTTCTCTCAGCTTTGCTGAATTCTTTAGTTGGGGTTAATATCACATGTCAGTTAGTTTAGATTCCATGGAATGACTGTGCATTGAAAAAAATCTAAGTCCATGTGTTCTTTTTAGCCTCCACAACTTGGTCTGAAAACCAACCCACCTCTGATCCAGGAGAAACCTCAGAAGACAACTAAGAAACCAGCACCTTCTAAGGAGGAACTGCTGAAAATGACTGTGCGTGTCTGTTTGCACTACGCTTTTGTGTTCAAAGCATTCTCATTATCAGCTGTTAATAGTTTTTCTAATGGTTTCCTGATTTTGTTTACAACAGGAGAACATTGTGACTGAATATCTGAACAGTAAGAACATGGAGGAAGCTGTCAGTGGTGTGAAAGAGATGAAAGCTCCCAAACACTTTCTGCCAGAGATGCTGAGTAAGATCATCTTGTGTTCTCTGGAGAGGACTGACGAAGACCGGGAACAGGCTAGCACTCTTATCCATACACTGCGTACTGAGGGCTTCATCACTGGGGAAAACTTCATGCAGGTAAGTTACCTTGCTTTTTTTCCCCTTAAGCAGTCAAAATATTTGTATTTAGTTTTTCATGACCTAATTTCCATAATTATGATTTTTGTCATCAGGCTCTGCTGAATGTCTTAGATCAGTGCCCTAAGATTGAGGTGGACATTCCTCTGGTGAAGTCATACCTAGCACAGTTTGCAGCACGGGCCGTCATTGCTGAGTTAGTCAGTGTGGCAGAACTGGCTCATCCACTGGAGAACGGCAACCACTTTCCTCTTTTCTTGCTATGCCTGCAGCAAGCTTCCAAGCTCAAGGACCGTGAGTGGCTCACAGATCTCTTCCAGCAGAGCAAGGTCAACATGCAGAAGATGCTTCCTGGTATGTCGTCTTCATAAACATAACTGTTGTTTTTCAATATTTATATTTTGCTATTAAATAGGACTTACTTAACAAGAGATTTTTGTTTCTCAGAAATTGACCAGAATAAGGACCGCATGCTGGAGATTCTTGAGGGGAAAGGTTTAAATTTCCTTTTCCCCTTGTTGAAACTGGAGAAGGAACTGCTGAAGCAGATCAAGGCAGACCCATCCCCTCAGGCCATCTACAAGTGGATCAAAGACAACATTTCTCCCAAACTCCACACCGACAAGGGCTTCATCAACATACTTGTGACCAGGTACAGCCCACTGATTGTGTATTACATTCATAAATGGAGATATGTGCGACTGTGATTGATATAATTGACGTCATTATTGTTTTTCCATTTAACAGCTTCTTGCAGTATATCTTTGCTGAGCTTGGCGTGAACGAAGGTGATGAGCAACTGGCCTCCCCTTCTAAAGAGCAGCTGGACCAGGAGAAGCAACTGCTACTCTCCTTCAAGCCAGTCTTGCAGAAGTTCCTCCATGATCACACTGATCTGCAGGTCAGTGCCCTGTACGCCCTGCAGGTGCACTGCAATGCCAACGCTTTCCCAAAAGGTACAGAAACTACTTTTTGCGATTTTTCAGAATCAATTAAACCATGACTTTTTTTTTTACTTGAGGATTGAAGCTCTAAGTTTTATTTTATTTTTGTAATTTAGGTATGTTGCTTCGCTACTTTGTCAACTTGTATGACATGGAGATCATTGAGGAGGAATGTTTCCTTGCATGGAAAGAAGATATTTCCCAAGAATTTCCTGGAAAAGGAAAAGCTTTATTTCAGGTAAGTTTAACCACTGTAAACTGTTCTCAAATGGAAAGGTTTTTACCCTTTTGAGTACAAGTATGTACATTTACAGGTGTTTAACCCCTTTATTTTTTATTTATTTTTTATTTTTTTTCCCAGGTGAACCAGTGGCTGACTTGGCTTGAGACGGCTGAGGAAGAGGAGTCCGAGGAGGAAGCTGACTGAGGAACCAGACTAGTCTTCTAGTACACATTAATTTCCTGCTACATGACTTGCTGTCTTCTCTTTGGCTCCTGCACTATTTGCAGTAGCTCACACTCAGCCAATTACAGTACACTGCTGCTAGGCTCATGAATTAAATGAAAGACGTAGTAATACCATTATCATAACTTCTCTAATGTGTTTTCTCGCATCATAACCAATGTCAGGCTTTAGTTTCAGAACCACTATGCTTTTTCAGTAGAAAAAGTGGTAGCCAAATCTTCCTTACACGTTTGTTTTTGTTTCACAAGACACTGAACAGAAAACCTTTCGGTGTCTCAGCGGAAGTGAAACTGTTTATATAGAACCATTGATTTGTTTACGGTCTGTCTTGGGGATTGATTAAAATGAATCATGAGATCCTGGTTGAATGGCCTTTGTAGGTTACGGTGTAGACGCTTTTATTAGTGTTATTCTGGGTCGGTTGCAATATCCTTCACCCCTTGTACATGATTTAAACATCCGTAAAACTGTAATCACTGTAACATGTTAGCAGTTTCCATTTCTACCTCCAACTGAATAAGCGTTATTTAGTGCAGGCTGCTGCTTCTGATATCTAAAGTTTTAGTCATGAATTAAGATCCAGAACATCTGCATAGTTTGATTTTGCACAACACACTACCTAATATGCATCTCAGCTAGCAGTAGTTCTAAGTGCTTTCCATTTGAAGATGCAGAAATCAAGCTACTAGTGTCAACTGATGCCTCTGCTGCCCCACCTTACTTCATTAATGTTGTCTGCAGTGTGTTCTGACAAGGTAACAGAAATGTATTGTTTAATGGCAGTAGTAATGTTGCTGCAAATTATTCCAATCTTAAACATCAAAGTTATTATTTTAACCTGCCTTTTAATGGGTCATTAAATGTAAAAGAAAATGGGAAAAATCCAGAAAAAACGAGGTGAAAGGCTTTTGCCCTTGTCAATTAGGGGTTCTCAGACAACCTTTTATTGACAGGAGTTTTAACTGTATTTGACAAAGTTAATCTTGTACACTTGAGTTTGCTAACATGTTAACTGCAATCGAGTTGTCAAAGGAAATGGCTTCTGATCACGCATTGTAAGGCTGTTTAGTGCTGTTTTCATCACCACTATTGCTGAATTCACAATAAAGGAAAAACTTGATCAGTTAAAGTGTTTTAGTTGACATTTTTTGTAAGAAATGCTCTGAGAATTTTACCTTTCATAGATTTCATTGTGCTAAATCTCTTCTAGTGAACTATTTTACCAGAATCTATTTTGGGGTTTTTTACCACAGGGATACAGTACTGTCTGGTCTGTTTTGGTTGTTCGCACAACATTTAAAGTACATTTTGTAGGTTAAAACATTTACAAAATTAAATTTAGGCAAATTGAATCTAGTAGGAGATTTAGCAACAGGTTTACAACCAATATTTTGTTATTTAGTCAGTATATCTAAAACTAGACATTTTACATTTATTCCTCATCAGTGGGGATCCAGAAATATTCCACTTTCCTGTTTCTCCTTGAAAATCCCGATTCATGGGTGTCTGTCATTGGTGACAGCTCGCTGAAGTGGGCTGGGCCGGTGTCCCGTCCAACTCGAGGTGCAGCCACCCTAAACATTGTCCTGCTGAGCCGATAAAACAAATTAATTCAATACATTTACTAATCAAAGATAAGCCTTTGATAAATAATACGTACCTCCCTGAACTCCTCTCTGATTCCTCACTGTTGAGGTCAGGCGTGGAGATATACACAGGGTCTCCTTCCTGTTGTGTGCATGTTATTTAATGCTGTTATATAGTAACAAAACAGATGTGTTTACACTTATTTTTTTAATAATGTATTGCAATTACAGACAAGAAACATTACCGTGAAATTCCTTGGTGTGCCATCTTGATTTTTCAGGATCTTAACCTTCTGGTCACTTTCAGTCATACACAGGAAGTAGCTCTTAATATTAACTTGACACTGAAGTGAGATGCAAGCATGTGTTATTGTGCCATCAATTAATATATATATATATATATATATATATATATATAAACAATCATTTCACAAGGTCATAGTTCCATTTTGAGTTCTTTTAGATTTTTATTCTGTCATTATTGTTGTTATTATTATTTAATGTTATGCCCATGAATATTTAATTAAAAAAAAGTTACTATTTCCATCAATACACTACTGTTCAAAATTTGAACAGTCTAAGAATTTTGCTCAGAATTTTGGATCAGTAAGATGTTTTTTAAGAAGAAAAAGAAAAAAAACCTCTTACGCTCACCAAGTGTAAAATATAGTAGACTTTTTTTTTTTTTTTTTTTTTTGCAGTAAAAATACTTAATATTGTGAAATATTATTCCAATGTAATTCCTATTTTAAAATATAATTTATTCCTGTGGTGGCAAAGCTGAATTTTAAGCAGTCATTACTCTAGTTTTCTGTGTCACATGATCCATCAGAAATCATTCTAATATGCTGATTAGATACTCGAGAGACATTTATTGTTATCAGTGTTGAAAACTTAAAACTTAAGTTTTGAGTGGAACCTGTAATTGCAATTGTTTGATAAATAGAAAGTTTAAAAGACCTTTTTTTAAGTAGAAATAGTCTTCACTGTCACTTTTGATCAATTGTATGCATCTTTGCTTACTAAAAATATAACTTTAATAGAGCAAAATTCTGTCTTTATTCAAGATGCACACATAAGGAATGGCGGACATACTGCTTTGGTCTGTCTCAGAGACTTAAGTTCTTCCTGAGCTCTGATGACTTCTGCCAGAACCTGGTGTTTCTCTCTCCAGCTGAGACACTCCCTGGTGCGATCTTCCCTCTCCCGCTCAGCTAAATGTCTTTCCTGCTCCGCTTCCTGCTGGGCTTTATTTGCCCTTTCTCTCTGCTCTTCAGCAACCAGAGCTCTGCGTCTGGAGTTCACCTCCCTACAGAGAGAGTGGATGACAGTGACAGACAGCATCATGAACCAGACTATTCCTATTTAGCTTTTATTGTATTATAATGGCCTGAATGCTGCCACGCCAGGATCCATTCACAATGCTTGTATTACCAAAGATAGATGGCATTACTGAAGGCTTTCGAGCTTACTTTTCCATTATCTTCACATTCTCCTCAGTCAGCTCCTTCAGTTTGTGTCGTAACGTGTTCCTCTCATCCTCCAGCATTCTGTTCTCCTCATGGAGAGCCTGCTTTTCTCCTGACACCCTGTCTAGTTTTAGCTTGGTCTCAAAATAATTCTTTTCAGCTTGTGCTGAAAGTAGCTGGACATCATTGTGCTATGGATGACAGTATGCAAATGAATTCAGTAGAGCCATATATAGAATTATTTTGCATTTGCATTATTTTGCATTATGTGTTTGATGTTGTATCTGTAGCTACCTCTTTTTTCAGCAGATGTAGTTCTTCACTGAGCCGTGTTTTGTCAGCTACTGTGAGATCTTTTTCTTGCTTGCTGTCTATTGCCCGAGCCTCCGCTAGTGCCCTGCTCTTGTCCGCCTCTGCTCGTCCTCTATCCGCTTCTTCAGCTGCCCTGGAGCACAGTGTCGCTCTCTGCTGGCTGAGATGCAGCTTCTGTTTCAACTAATTATTACAAAGGAAAGAAGAGTCAAACATGTTTTTATTTGGGGATGTGCTCTGCTATGACTAATTTCAAAGTCATTTAAATGGACATTTTGTAACCGACTAGTCGACTCATCTAAAAGTAAGAAAACGTCAGAAAATAGTCAAAAACATTGTGTGCAGTATGCAATCCTCTTTAAAATACTTTATTCATGAACAATTCTTAAATTATTAGATACATTGTTATTCGAGTTGCTCTCATTTTCCATCAAACCGTTAAAATTTACAACACTGATGGCAACAAAAGCGGCAGACGTGCTGAATGAACATCCAAATTCACTCTCAGACATTAGGTGGCGCTTTTGGACCACTGTGTGTTACCACTGTGAACAAAACATCGCTGAGCTGAGCTGATAAACACTATTTTATTAAGCATTGTACCATTAAAGATTAAAATGTCAACAAAATCTTTCTGAAGAAACTCACTAAGTGACACGAAAAAAACGTGTATGCCAGGTCTGAGAGGTAAAATGAAATTAATTTGTTATCCGCTCCAGATATCCACTTTTTTAAATAATATATTATTTCTAAAAAGTAGCCTAACATTAAAAAACTATTTTAAAAACACTAATTCGACTAGTATTTCCAGCAGTTCTGCTCTTTTACATTGACTATGATTCCAGATGTGTGCACACCTCTTTAACGTGGGCCTGGAGTTCCTGGTTGAGATTGCGCAGGGTTCTCATGGTGAGCTCACTCTCAGTCCTCATCATGATCCTTTCCATGTGAATTTCATTAGAAAGATACTTGTTCTCCTTCTTTAGGTCTTCACATTCCTGAACAACACAGATATGGTGGCAATAAGGGACTGTATGCACCCAGTAAGACAAAATATATTTTGAAGAATTTGCTTTCCCAGCTTGTTGAAAATTCTATAATTTATACTTATAGTTTATAATGTTTTTTATTCTATCTATGTATCTATCTAGCTAGCTACATAGCTAGGCTATATAAACTGAACAACAGAAAAAAAAAATCAGTTAACATTTATTTCAAGTAAACGTTTATTATTATTATTATTTATTTATTTATTATTAATGGTTGTACTTTTAGTTTCAGTTTTTTTTCTGGTTAACTCTCTTTAATCTGAAAAGGAAAAAAAAATCTAAGACAACATATATATGGAAAAGTATTAGTTTTATTTTTTGTATTATTATTTTTTAACTTACAGTGAAAATTACATTTTTGCAAATTATTTTTCACGTCAATCACATGAGGCCCAAGTCAGAATATTTGAGAAAGACCTCAAATACAAATACAGAATTCTATACTATTAATGTGTGTGATCTAGTAAAATACACCCTATGTTCTGAATGTGCAAACAGGACATTGCCCTAATGTTCTCCATTATGTCAGCACCTACCTTCCTCTTCCTCACTAGTTCTCCCTGCAGGTGGTTGATCTGCAGGAAGGAGCCGCTGGCACTCAGAGCACTCACAGGTCGGACTGCACGTACAGGTCTTCGAGGAGGGTGCGTGGGTTTAGAAACTCCTTTAATTTCCTCAATGCTTTCAAATCGGCCGCTCATGTTGTTGCTGCTGTGAGAAAGAGACTTAAAAGTCCTCAGTGAAGTCAGAGCCTGAAGCTCTCCATGAGAGCTGGCCCTTAAGTTCATCGCTCTAAAAGGAAATGCAAACCAAATGCAAACTTTAAATTTTGAGCCGTTGTGAAATATGTTTTCCTCCTGCAGACCCAAAGTCCCTGTAGACGTGAATAGAATGGGAACTAAGGAGACTCACCAACATGCAGCCTAGTTCAATAATTTATGAGGAAATGTTATACCAACTCACAGGGAGCAGAAACTCTACGCTACCACAAGGGATCAAACACAGCTCATCTCATCCTTGACTAATTGCACCATAGCCTCTCAGCAGCCTGAAATGAGCTGGTTAGGGTTAACACCATACTGGTAATGATGACAGAACTGAAGACTGTCTAGATTTTTACATTTGTGACTGGTGTTTACCAAGAGTCTGTGATATTCTGATCATGTGATATTCTGTGATATTCTGATATATTACATTCTGAACAGTCTATATCAGTCTCTTGGAAATTCTCCATTTTATCATCCATCAGGCAAAAATGTTTAACCCATCTTACATCTCAGGTATGGATTGTAGTACAAATTACTTCAGAGGATTTCAGTATTATTATAATTGCAATCAGTGCTGGTCTTAGACTTCTGGGGTCCCTAAGCAAAATTTGTCAGGGTGCCCCGTCATGTTGATTCTTGTTAAAGTTACTAAAGTTATCCAGTGAAGAGCAGTGAATGATTCTCTCATTTTCTTTTGTTGTTTGATTAATGACAGAGACAGCAGCAGGCTTATTAGGCTGCTGTCATTTGAAGACCGAATGCACAGATCTAATATACTGACAAGCCTTCGATTACTTTCCCAACTGTTTATGTTCACTTTAGACATGGTTGATTTTTGTGTGTATTTGTCCACAAACCACAAGCCCAATGTAGTCTGTATGTTTCACTCTGTCTTGGATCACGGGCACAGAAAGCCTTCTGAGGAACAGTATCTCTTTCCGAAAGGAGATATGATGTAGGAAGGGCAACAGTGCAGCACTTTAAAAGAACAGAATGCGGCATTGCAGTTTCTTAATCGTTGGAAGCCAAAATCAAGAACGAAACAAAATTCCATTAATCGCACCACCCTAATCATTAAATCATCTTTGAGAGCACGGGGGCCCCCTGGTGGTTCAGGGGCCTTAAGCAACTTGCATTCTTTGTGTATAGAGAGAATAGTACTAGCTGCAATAACGTTGCAGTTTTCATCTGTTGCTTAGTGGGTTGCAAGGGGCTGTTCAAAAAGAACATGCTTTTGCATTCAACTTAAGGCCCGTTCACACATTATGTGATTTTGCGTTCCTCTGTGCTGGTTTTCCATTGTTTCTCTATGTAATCAGGGGGACATGTTGGGACTGTTACGCCTAACTATTTTGAAAAACAGACTGGCCTGCATTTCACGTTTTTAGAGTTTGTTCTAAGAGTAAGTTTAAGACAATAAAAAATATTAATAAATTTTTCATATCCATATAGTTATTTATTTTGTGATCACTCATTTTCACAACTTCACAAGTGAAAGACACACTAAAACATCATGTAAATAGCATACTTAAATTATTATTCAGAATTTTTCTGAATTATATCCCTATTATAGTAATAGTCTACCTCAATAACACCAGATCCTTTACAAGTATAGTATACAAGATTGATTCCCTTTACTTTACAGAGAAAGGAAACTCAAACCCCTCCATTGTAAATGTATTATTCAAGCAGAGTGAAGCGGCACAAATAAGAACAAGTTCCACTGGCCCAGATAGCTCTGTTTGTGATTTTGCTATTGTGAAATAACAAAAAAAAAAAACACTTTTTTTTTACTTTTTGTGACCTCAACTAGTTTAGTAATATAACAAGCAGAAAACACTAAATTCTTCAAATGTAAAAAGAATAATATGGAAAATCCCAGTCAAAACCTTTTGTCATGGTTTATTTCCTGTGCTCTCAGAAAAGTCAGGGAAAGATGTGTTTTTGTTCTAAGTCAGGAATTTAGAGATTGGATAATTATTGAATCTGCAAAAACGGTACAGGATGCGTTCAATAATTTCCTGTAATTTTCTACACCTCCCCTGTGGGTTCATTCAGAGGAGATGCTTTCTATGTTTGCCTGCATAAGTCATCACTATACACTAATACAGCCTGTAATTTACTGTTCACGGTCCCAGAGCTTCTCGCAATAGCATGCAACTTGGCTGGTTGCTTTAAAAGTGATGTGGTAATGAGCCTTTCTGTTTATTTAGCCTTCAGGATCACAGAGAACACTGGAAAGAATGACCTGCAGAAGAAAGCGGGCCTAGTTCAGCAGTCTACTGCTAACGTCACAGATGCTACACATTAGGCTTATAACATTTTTTGAGAGGAAATATTTTTTCAGTTGGATAACAAATCATTAAGGACATCAACAAAGTTTTATGTTTACATTTACAATGAATTTAACTTGAATTAAATGTCTAGTAATTATAACAACAATTAAAAAAAAATAATAGAGAGAGAGAGAGAGAGAGAGAGACTGACTCCGATGTGACTCCGATATGGAATGCAAGTCAGATATTTTTCCAACTTGTGCAGAATGTCTATATGTGGATGATATATCAAATGAGTTCAGAGATATTTTACTTAACTGGTGCACGACCAGAGGAAGTGAAAGTTGTTTAGTTGTCCTCTGCCCTAGCTTTAAATGCCCTCACTGGGAAGGTCATCGTACAGATCATCCTCAACCTCCTGTTTCCTAATTTCATGGGTCTCTTTCTGCAGCATCATCAGAATGATTGTGTTCAAACTTCTGGACAGTTTTGGTAGCATGTTCTGCAGTCATGGCTAGAGTCTGGTTACAATTATGTCTACCGCTTTTCTTATTTACAAGCACATTCTGTGTAGATGTGAGTCTAATCCAAGGTAGGTTTATCTCTTTCTTGTTCTGTTGATTTAAATGCTTTTTTTGTTTGTTGGTTTGTTTTAAAATTAATAGTTTGTGAATCTATACTAATGCACTTTATTAAAACCATCTTTTGTTGGTTGCTTTTAGTCCCTACAAATGATGGAATTTCTGGAGTATTGTTAGTCCAAACCAAGAACAATGTGTACAGTTTAAATGCCACCACAGCCAGAGAAGCATGTGAGGCTATTAAAATGAGAATTGCTAAAAAGGCTGAAGTGGAAACAGCAAACAATAATGGCTTTCAGACATGCAGGTAAATCACTATTTAATGAATGACAACTAAACAGACATTATAGTCAAATTTAAAATATGACTGTAGATAAATGGTATTGATCTGCTCATTTAGGAAATATGATTCTTGTTTTTAAATAACATTTAAAAACCTGGATGCTTTATATACATAATTTCAAAGTACAATACCAGACTCATTTAAATTAAATATAATATGGGCATTCTTTATGAAGACCTACAAACACACTACATACCCAAATGTATAATGAATTGTATAATGAATGTATTGTCACTATCAGAATAGAAATGTGTGTGTGTGTGTGTGTGTGTGTGTGTGTGTGTGTGTGTGATGTTTAGAAGTTATATTTGAACTCTACAGGTCCTGTTTCTTCTAAAAGATTGCACTCTTAGAAGATATCTTGTTTTCACACAGGTTTGGTTGGGTTGAGGAGCAAATTGCTGTTATTCCTCGAATCGAGAGAAGCGAAAAATGTGGTAAAAACAATTTAGGCATTTCTGTTTGGAGAACTGACATCAGCAAAATGTTTGATGTTTACTGTTTTAAGCCAGCAGGTAATTATATGTAGAATATGTTTCTGAAAATACTTTCATCATAATAATCAGTGTCTTGAAATTGGGAATGATGATGTTTAAAATAAAAGTACAATAAAAAAATTACAATACTCTGATTTCTTTACTTTTTATTTTTTTGTAAAATTTTTTTTTTTTACGAACATGAAATTGTAAACTTAAAATCAGTAAATAAATCTTCTAGGATTGTCAGTAAAATGTATCTCACAATGCACCTCAGGTCCTGATGGATCATTTGAAACAACATCGAACAGGCCTCAATCTTCAACAGGAGGAAGAACACCAACAAACAACCATTATTCCACTAAAACAACCCATCCATCATCCATTAAGTCAACCTCTACTCCTGCCTACACATCAAGATCCCTTCCTCCCTATACATCCACCCCATCCATTTCCTTTGCTTTCAACACTTCCTCCACAACATTTACAACACTTAGTCTTTCTAAAATCAGTGACAGTTCCCAGGCAACAACAAGCCCTCTGTCTCTTTCATCTCCCAGAACTTCACGCAAATTCTCAACCTCATCCCCCTCGTCTTCCTCTCATTCATTCACTCATTTTAGCCCTCTGTCTCTTTCATCTCCCAGAACTTCACGCAAATTCTCAACCTCATCCCCCTCGTCTTCCTCTCATTCATTCACTCATTTTCTTCTTCAGCATAGTTCAACTCCAACAGGTCAGCCTGCATTGTCCCAGACCAGTACATACATTAGAGGTTGGGTTTTGAAACTTAGATCACCTCCGTAATAATTGAATAACTTTGCAAATTAATTTTATCACACTCTTTTGTCTTCTTTATATTTTAGCATCTCCCAAAACATTTGTCATCATTTCCATCGTGCTACTGTTCTTGCTGGCAGCGGCAGGTGCAGCTTGGTATCTCAAAATGTAAGTGTTTAATCCACTGTCATGAGAAAACAGTTGTTACGTGCATACTCTTCACGGACTATTGTGCTTTGCTTTAGTAAAAGAGGACAACGGTTTCCATCCTGGGACAGAATGAGGCCAAACGAGATTACTGAAACCGAGATGTGGAAACAAATAAGTGAGAGGCATTGTACGCCAAAACAGACCAGCAAAGACAAAAACAAAGGGATATGCAACATCATCTTTCAAATGGAACAAGACCCGGACTCACCCTAAAAAACACTGCATTTTATAAAAACATTTATAAAAAATTCAAATGTTAGTCCTACTTTGTTTTAAGTTTGCTGCTCATTTCATTTTTAAATATTATTTTACTTTCAAATATCAATAACGGATGTAAATACTACTCTTAATAGTGCTGTATGATAAGGCTAAGTGATAATAATTTGTACTCTATAAATTCCTTAGTTATATTAATTGTCTGTAAGTATCAAGGTTCAATAGATTTTACCATTGAGCGTGCTCGTGACATCATCAACCCGCGTCAATGTTTTCTTGTTATCATCTTACTTGTCATCTCGAATATTTGCCTGGATAAAACAAATGTCAGCAGGTTTGTAGTCACTTATTTTCATCTAACTGGTTTTTTGTACATTTGTAGCTAACACTAAGTGTCGGGTGTGTTTCCGTTACGGTCTTTATGTATTGTTTTGGCTAGCCAAGCTAACACTAGTAGCAACAGTAACGTTAAATGTTTTATATCAGCATCGTCTATGTTTAAACCGCCTTTTCACATTCTGAAACAAATGTATATGGTTCACTTGTCTACTTGGTTGTTACGTTTTTTGAAAGACAGTTTGTTATTTTTGGTTAACAATAGGGTAGGTAAGAAGATGAATAAACACCTGTTTATTTCGAAAGTATCGGTGCACATATATTATGAATAAATGTTCCGGGATTAATGTCACTAACAACATGAGACCTTCATCGATATCTATGAAAAATGACTGATGTAGTAAGAGTAATTAATATTAATATATAAGTAGGTTGAGTCGTTTAATATCAGCAGTTTAATATGATTCATTAGTGACCATGCTTTTTTTGGCACATAACGTTCATATTGTTTCTCTGTAGGTGACTTATCTGACTAATAATATGAGAATAAATTTTAGTTTTATCAATATTTTAGGGAAAAATATATGGATGGTGGGGTCCATGTTTAATTTTCCATTTCTCTACAATTACAAATTATGTTTTCAGCGAAATTTGAGTGAAAGGTTAAATTAAGAAGTTAAAAATTGTTTCATTGAACTGTGATCATGTTGTCCATTTAATTTGAGAATGATTCAAATCAAAGCATCTTATAGATTAAGTAGCCTATATTTTAAGCAAGCAAGTTAATATGATCAGTGACAGTGTCACAAAATTACATCAGTTACATATATCTATAAACCAAAACTCTATTTATAGTTTTGATTCCTAAGTTTTCAATGTGGTCTCAGAGTTTTGGACCCCACTGTCTATGACCCTATGAAGAAATATTTGGGTTCTGTGACAGGCCACCATTTCTTTTGACCCTTTTGAGCACATTTTAGCATTTTTAACTGCACTTAAATATACATTTGGCGTGAGAAATGAATTTGACACAAATATTCATTGCATGCTATCAATTAACATGAGGTAATAAAATTCCATGTGAAAGAAAATGCTGTTTAAAGTAATTTATTTGAAGTGTAGCACGTCACACTGCATGATGTGTCGTGTCAACATTCTCTCTTATCTAGCGCCTCCAGCAGTGAATGAGGTCTAGAGTTGTTTTGAAGAAGCCCTCCATCTGGAGCCAAGATGGGCCAGCAGCTTTCTGGCCAGGCAGTGACCAGACTCCCTGAGAAAGTGATCAAACATGTGGGGCTAGTGCGTGACAGTGGCTACCTCACCTATGATGAGTTCTTGGGTCGTGTGGCAGAGCTCAATGATGTGTAAGTGAGGTGTTAGGATTAATCATTTTAGTGACAAAATAACCCTCACCTTCCCCAGCTCCACCTGTATAGGTCTGCTACAAGTTATTATATATGCTACAGCAGCATAGCAGATCCGTTAACATGCTAATATTTTCAGAGAGTTCTCATGATAGAAATATTATAATAATAAATAATATATATAAAAAATAAATGTATAATGCAATTTCCCTATTGTCCATCTTTTATATAATGCTTACCCATAAAGTGTTTCTTATCCTGCAAGGGAAATCTAAATATGAGCTTATGTTAGTCAAATGTTCATAAGGTTTGGATGTTAAATGTATCATTGAAAGCTGTTTAAAATTAGTACTGGAACATTTTTCTGTAGGAAATATTAGGACTTTATTAAATCATTAAAGAAAGCAACAGTCTGGGTTACAGCCAGGCACTTGCAATGGGATTGTGCAATGGCCAATTCATAATTGTTAAATTACTTACAGTTTCAATTGTATAGCCACAAGACGTAAACAGTATGCGTTTCATAATGATTTTGGCGTGAAACAAATCTCTTATTAACCTGTTATGTGTAAAGTTATACTGAATTTTACTGAAATAGTAAACTTTTTTTAAATAATAATGCTAAGAATATATATATATATATATTATTGTTATTATTCATAAATATATATATATATGCTTATTTTTAAGTTTGGAGTTTAATATGAAAACATACACATTATGCTTATCTTTAAGTTTGGAGTTTAATATGAAAACATACACATTATCCAGTCTGATGTGATGTGATAGGTAATATGCTTTAATTTTTTATACACAGAACTGCTAAACTAGCCTCTGGCCAAAAGAAACATCTTTTGTTTGAAGTGCAGCCGGGATCTGATGCAACCGCATTATGGAAGGTTGCTGTGAGAATAGTGTGCACCAAGGTGAGATTAATATACAGACCTCTGAATTTATAGGTGGAATATATTAAAATGATTTTCAATCTAAATAATATAGTCATTTGCTCTGTACTGCAAATTTGAAATGTGTGATTGGTGTTTGTCTAGGGTGGGATGGCAATTGTCACTGCTCTCTCTGTGTGCTTGTAGATTAACAAGGAGGATGGAATGATGGAGGCCTCCCGTATTATGAATCTGTACCAGTTTATCCAGCTCTACAAAGACATCACAAGTCAGGCAGCTGAAGTATTTTGTTCAGAGGAAGCAGCAAAGGGATCCTCTGGACCGCTGTCGTCCGAAGACACCTGCCAGGCCAGCATGTGGATGGGCAGGTAATTTACAGACTGCATTTGTTCGGTTTACCAAATCTGTACCTGATGTAATGATGCATAATAGATGACTCATTGTCTCATCAAGCAAAATTTGCTCTGTAACAGGGTGAAACAGTTGACTGATGAGGAAGAATGCTGTATCTGCATGGATGGGAAAGCAGACCTTATTCTGCCCTGTGCACACAGCTTCTGTCAGAAGTGCATTGACAAGTGGTATGAATCTGTGATTCATTATCATGATTTATTTATTCATGATATATTATTACATAATCAGTCAAATAATGAAAATTCTGTCATCATTTACTCACCCTCATGTTGTACCAAACCTGTATGACGTACTTTCTTCTTTGAAAACACAAAAGAAGCTATTTTGAGGGATGTCGGTTCCCATTGACTTTCATTTTATAGACAAAAAATACAATGGAAGTCAATGGGAACCAAAATTGTTCACCAACATTTGGATACCAACATTGTTGAAAATATCTTCTTTTGTGTTCAGCAGAACAAAGACAGTCATACAGATTTCAGACAACATGAGGATGACTAAATAATGAGAGAATTTTCAATTTTGGGTGGACTGTCTCTTAAATGGATCAGTTTAGCTAAATAATTAAATCTGTCATCATTCACTCTCTTATTGTTCCAAACTTATTTTCTTCCATGGAACACAAAAGCAGAAAATCTGAATAATGTTTTGGTCTGAACTGTGACCAGTTCAGTTTTCAAATTTGTGAACTGAATCCAAGGTTTGCAGAGTCTTTCAAACCAAATATAAAACTTTTTAAGACCAACACAAATATAATAAATACCATATGTCTGTACAGAACAAAGCCATAAAATCTCAATATAACTCATGTATCTCAAGATTATTTTCCTTAATTAAACCTACTGGAAGTATAAAGAAAAACGTCAAACATGTTTGGATCAACATTGTGACCGTAAAAAATGATAAAATCCATAAATCATTTTAATCAGGCATGACAAACCTTGCTCCATTGTGTATCTGTGCCTCATATAGGAGCGGTCAGAGCCGAAACTGCCCCATCTGCCGGATTCAGGTGACTGCCTCTAATGAATCCTGGGTCATGTCAGATGCTCCCACGGAGGAAGATATAGCTGGGTACATTCTCAATCTCGCGGATGAAGCCGGGCACCCACACAGACCTTAAAATGAAGCACTGTGCCACTGTCATACTCACTGTCTCCCCATAACAGATGACCTTCTTTAAACAGTTATTTCATAGGGTGACTGTGGGTATTTGTTGCACTATATAGTTTCACTCACTGGAGGCAATAACTGCTGAGTTTTTGAATTTTTAATAAACTATTTTTAGGTTAATGCGTCATATTATAACACCTGACCTGACCAATCCATAGACATGTGACTGTAAACTGTATGTAGGTAAATGCTAGACAATATGTAGCTGTAAAACTTCATTTCCTCGTTGCACTTGCCGTTTTATCTTGTTTGTGAAGTAATTGCACTTAATTGCATTTGTTCCGTAAAGGCCTTGTAATACCTGAATAAGCATCACAGTATCAGCATTTGCAGCAGTTTAATAGTGTTGATGCTGTAATTCAGTCACACATGATTCCGTAACATTAACTGTACAGTTGATGTGCATTTATAATCTTAGGTTTAACGATAGCTGTATTGATCTGTTTGACATGAACTCCTTACCTATGTGTAAGTTGGATCAATTGTTAATTATAGGGTGTGACTCTCATATAACATTCATTATGGAACATAATTAGGATGGATTAACATTTGAGAATGAGCTAATTTTTCTTGTTTTCTTTAGTTGCAAACGAAAGCTTTATTTTATAGGGCATCACTGACGCTTTCAGTGGAGGTTAGCCATGTTTTTTTCTGGTTTGAAATCCCAGACTTTTCATTCTGCACTTTTGCGTGTATGAGAGACTGTGAATCTGTAGGCTTAGGGAGTTCACTTGTATTATAAAGATATGTATAGAGCAAAGTCTAAATTTGTGTGGTGGTTTATTAAGATTTAATCTAGTTTATCAAGATCTACTAATCTAGTTTTAAAAATGTCCATTTCTGCAATATTCTCATATTTATAGAGATTGGAATGAATGGTAGTAATTTTATTGGAGAAAATTACATTACTTCCCGTTTTCTTTTGTGAGGGTGTTCTTTCAAAGGAGAGATCTTTTAAATATGGACTGAACTGGGATGTCTGGTGTTCCCTTTTCTTGTGTAAATCTCGAATAATAAAGTAAATTTAATATTTTGTTCTAGCTAGTTCTTGTTTGAAGGCTGTAGCAGTTCCCACTACTTCCACTGGGCTGCAGTGTTGGTCAAATAAAAAAATTATTTTCTGTTTATCTGGAATATTAAGTCACCTCACGAAAGGCTCTTTTTGAGGCCTCTTTATTTATTTTACTTTGAAAGCAATATTCAAATAAAGCAAAACAAAACAGCTTAACTATCTGTTGGTGTACAAAATGTGCAAGTTCAAGTACACAAGATTTTGTGACAAAAGATAAAATGCCACCCCATAGGTTGCCTGACAGAATAACAGCCCCAAAATTGCAGGCTGCAAACAAACTAGTTTACCAAGGAAAATTTTTCTTCCAGACTTTGTGCCACTTACTTTTATTGTGTAAAACATTCATCTAAACAAAATAACATGTTGTTCAAGTCACAAACCCAAAGACATATTCATTAGAAAAGTTAACAAATATATGCTACCTCAAAACATAATTTTCAAAAACCAAGCAAAACACAGGAACATTTGATCAAAACGTCCCATTTTTAAAAAAACAGGTTTGATATATATAATGGATATATCCATCCTGTGAGGCACTATGGGAAAGGTTATATCCATCATGGCTCCATGACTTGCTACCAGAATGATTAATTTCCATGGCTGTTTAGTGCATCACCTTTAGCAAGATAAGGTTTTATGCTGATATCTGGTCAACTCATATGGACCCATGTTCTAGTCTGTCTGTCACCCTGCCAAGTTTACGAGGCTTTCTCAGCCACTGCTTCTGACTTGACAGCATCCACTAGGAAGCTGAGCTCATTGCACAAGGTCTCGTGTCGATAGGCCATACGGATCTGCGCCACATTTGTCCTACGGATGTCATTTCCCTCTGGTCCATCCTGTAGATAATTCTCACCCAGGAAGTGTTTTTTCTCCTGCAAGGGAAATTTAAATGTCAGGTTAAGCTAGAAAACCATTCAGCTTTTTTGTGTATGAAAGGGCTTTAGCGTATGGATGGTAAAGTAGCACTGGAAGATTTTTCCTTGGGAAATATTCTGTGTTCAGTACAAGTTAAACACAATAGCATTTGTGACAAATTTTACAACAATAGCACCAATTAGATAAATACAAAAAAAATCAATACTACAAATTCATAATAAAATAACTCAACAATTGTATATCCACAAGACAATATGCACCTTAACATGATTTTTCTGTTCTGTGTAAAGTTGTATTACATTTTACAACTTTGTTACCATGACCATAATCTCTAAATTGTCACTGTAAAATGACTTAGTTTTACAGTTCAAGTAAGAAACAAGATTTAAATGGAAGAATAAATATAACTGCTTTAAGTTAAAATCCTCACATTTCTTAAAATTCACCCCATTTACTTAAATTAGATGTTCGTCAATGTCACCTTTTTTATTTATTGGAAACAAAAGACGAGCTGAAATTATTTTTAAATCTGAACCCACGATATGATATTAAAACTATATGGCGTCCAAGTTATTTCAAAGATTAAAAACCCCTGCTTTATACTATAGGGTAGGACAGAGAGAGTACCTGATGAGACAAACCGCTCTGAAGCACACTATTTCTGGCGATCTCACACACGTCGCATGTGCTCAGTTTCCACAGTTGTGCTGCGATGGCATACTCCTCCATCAAGGCCTCCTGCAGGTACAGAAACAACATAAAATCACATCACCTGACCGCACTCAAAATCGATTCATAATGAACTCATTCAGTGTCAGAAGTGTTTGATTCCATGCACATCATTCCCAGTAACTGCTCTCCCTGACCTTTGTGTAGTGGAACTGTAACGGGTCATCTGTGGAGAGAGACACACACAGGCCCTTTTGCAGGAACTCTCTGAGGGGATTCTTGGAATACTCCAGGAACAGGCTGTTATTGCTGAGGGGAGACATGGCAATGGGCACCTGGGCCAAATAATACAGGTACTGCAGGACAGGACTCTGTATTGAGAAATTGGACAAGAAAAAAAAATCATAAGAAAAGACTACATTAACACTGTTTGTCATGACTTGTTTGTTGTTTGGTGGTTTGATGTGAACACAGACAGTCCGTCTTTGAGACTGACCTTCTTCAGGTTGAGTCCGTGAGAGATGTTGTCAGCTGTGAGGAAGGCTGACACCAGATGAGTGATGGATCCTGCCTCTCCGCAGTGAGGACGGAACTGGAAGGTATTAAGACCACGTTCCCTAAAAAAAATAAAATAAAATAAAATAAAAAACCTTCAGTTCTAAAGCTTTTGGCTAAATTTGAAGGGATGCTTGCTTATTAATTTGCTATGTGATGACGATGGATTTGAATGCTGAAATCAGCTTGATCTTTATAGCGCCTTACTTTCGAAGGTTGTTGAGGACCATGATGTTGGCATACATGTGAAAGAGGTAGTAAGTGTACGGTGGGTTTTCCTCCATTGTCCACTCCTCAGGTTTTGGACTCTTATAGGTGAAAATTTGATCGC
Source organism: Cyprinus carpio (assembly GCF_018340385.1). Classification (NCBI taxonomy): domain Eukaryota; kingdom Metazoa; phylum Chordata; class Actinopteri; order Cypriniformes; family Cyprinidae; genus Cyprinus; species Cyprinus carpio. The sequence continues at coordinate 18,834,508 of NC_056614.1, read as the reverse complement.
TGTGTTTGGACTCATCATCCACACTGTCAAACCCTGTCACCTGTAGAAAAGCATCCAAAGCTTTGCTGAAATCTATCCACGGCCCCGATTTGCCCTTGTTTTCCTTAAGGCCCCTGGTTTATATAAAGACTGACCGGGCTGTTCAAATATTGAGACATCAACATGTGTGACATGAACCACACATTGAGTACATTACTGATTTGGGCGTAATCCATGTTTTCTGTTGTTTGTTTTTGTGATTTTATTGTGCGTGACAATTGTACATGACGTCATAGTCATCTGAGAACCATTTAATTGTTCAGAAAGGATTTGGCATGAAAGCTAAATGACTGTTTTGTATTAAAGCTGTTAATTGCCCTGTTGGTTACTAAATGTTCTAATGTGGCATGAGTCTGCTCTGACTGGTCTTGCCAGCTGTGATGAAGCACTTACATGTTTCAGGAAGACATACGTTTCTTTGTGTTTCTGAGGATTAACGGTGGCCTGAAACAGTGGGAGGAAGATGTTCTCTAGCATCTTGGCGAAGTTGGGAACGATCTTCTTTAATCTGAAAATGTCACTAAAAACAAGGTACACAATTTGAATTTATTTTGAAATATATAAGTTTATTCATATATATATATATATATATATATATATATATATATATATATATATATATATATATATATATATATATATTTCAGTATTTTTAATTTTTCGTTATATTTAAGAATTAAGAATTTTTGTGTGTGTGTGTGTATATATATATATATATATATATATATATATATATATATATATATATATATATATATATATAATTTCTTACATATTTCAAAATTTAAATATAAATTAATATAAATTATAATAATATAATAGAATATTAATATAATAATATAAATATAATTATATAAATATTATATATATTAAAAAATATGACATTTTTTATTTTACATTATATTTATTTTATATTACAATTGCAAAGTTTTATTTTAAATTGGTATGTTAAGTTACATTTGAGGAGGACTTACTAGATCCTGGGCACCTGTATGATCCATCTCATGTTTGGGGAGTACAACTTTTGCTTGATAAACCATTTAGACAGGCTGTCCCACTCTTCAGGGGCTCTGCCGTAAATTGAGAGACGGGGTTCTGCATGCTGATATTTACTCTCTTCAAGGTCATGAGCAACCTCCTGTGCAGAACAGTAACAATTTGTTTGTTTCCTGCTTAAAAAAAAATTCTGGATGCTCTGACAACTATAGTTTATTTTAGCTTTATGTGTTAGTTGCTAAATCAGCATGTGAGTTGATCAGTCTTACCTTGATGAGACGTGCAAAATATTCTCCATTGATGTAGTTATCGCTTTTGATGTAGATCTCTCTGAGCTCACTAGCACCTACTGGGTTGTATTTGGAATTGAATTTATCAAAGCGATGAAACGTTTGTCTGCCCTGTAACAAACAATAGTGCAATTTCTTAATTACAGATCTATTCTACTTGAAAATATAGACAAATGAAGTCATTTGAAATACATACCGCGTGTACATCCAATGAGTCTACTGTGAGATCATATGGGTCCATTTTCAGATCTTCAAACACCTGTTTGAGGGTGAACTTCTTTCCGCCTTTCTCCAGCACCACCCGGCCTGCTTCGGTCTTATATGTGTCCTTGATGAACTTTAGTAGATGCTTCTGGTTCATGCAGGCAGCTGCGTGAATGTGCGTATCAACCTTTATATTCACAAATATGTATATTTAGAAAAGGACCATTATGCAGGAGGTAGTGTAAACATTAGTGTAAATACCAATAAATAAATACCTTTCTGACATTGTAGAAGTCTCTGTGAGGAACGCTTTTCAGTTCCTTTAACTCGGCCATCTCATTCAGCATTTCATGTAGATGGAACTTGGACATCAGGAAGTTAAGCCTTCTGTGACAATAGGTCTTCCTATAAAAGAGAAAAGGTCTAAATAATGCATTTCCTTTTTTGCTGAAGATCACCTATCCTGTTTATTATTATTTAGCAACAGGCGAATACAGTGTTATCAATTGTGAGATTGTATTGTGTTAAAGAAATAGTTCACATACACTGAAAATGTTCTCGCACTCAGGCCATCCAAGATGTAGATGAGTTGGTGTCTTCATCAGAACAGACTATTGGAGTGGTTTGAATTTTGGCCAGAAGCAATGGTTTAAAGTTAAAACGCCTGAACGATTGATTTGTTTTTATAAACATGTAGCTCTGGCTTCACAAGACGTTAACTGATGGACTGGAGTCGTGTGGAATGCTAAATTTCTCCAAATCTGTTTTGATGAAGAAACAAACTCATCTCTATGTCTTGGATGGCCTGAGTGTGAGAACATTTTCAGCAAATTTTCATTTCTGGGTGAATTGTTCCTTTAACTTGGGGTTTGAGGTTTCGCAGAGGAGAAGTATGACATGACGAAACTCACGTTGGTCCATCTGCAATCATGGCAAGGACGTGGCTCATTTCAATAGCAAAGGTTTCCAAGTCAGGATAAGGCAAGCTCCGTGGCTGATCCTGTTTTAAGGTATCTTCATTATCATAGACGTATATGATTCCGTCTTTCATCTTCAGGGAGTAGTTCAGATTCTGTGGAAGGTCTTCCATACTGTAGGGATCCTCACCCTCTCTTGGAGCAGGGCACATATCTATTGCCATGGAAATATTATATTTGTCATGTTATATTTATGTCCTGTTATAAATAGAAACATGATTGGCTGTTTATAGTATCAATTTTAATAAACAACCCAAACTTAATAAACAACCTAGTCTTTGAGACAAAATATTAAGGATTTGTTAAGGCAGTAATTTAACACATATGTCATCCCATAGCTGTTATCATTATAGGTCTTTGAACAGTTAATTGTGCATTATTGCTGCATGCACTGTTGCCGACCATGACACACCTGGCAGCACTTCTTCCTCCTCACTCCATATCTCATTATTGGCACTCCTTAGAAACTTGGCTGTTGTCCTGGGAAAGCGGTGATATGCCAGCCGAGAATATTTTTCTCTGATGAAGAGTGCTGTCAGCAGGGTTTTTGCTGCTTGTTCATAGTCCTCGACTGTTATCTGTCAAAAGTGATCATAGATGAATCAACAAAAAAAGCACCACAACATAAAATACACTACAAAACAAAAGTACAGGAAAGATAATATTTATAATGTATAAAAAATAAAAAACAAATTTCATATTATTTAAATTATATTGTCATTTAAAATAACTTTTCTATTTTAATATTCTTGAAATTTAAATTATTACTGTGATGGCAAAGCTGCATTTTCTGGATTCCTTCCATCATTTTGATGCTTAAAAAACATTTCCTATTATTAATTTTGATATAAAGATGAAATAGATCCACACTTGTCCAGATTCAGCCCAAAAGGCTTATTCTCAAAGGCCACAAAAATATGTGCAAAAAGGTGCAGTTTGTTTTCAGGGATTAACGCCTCGTCAGTGCCATGTGCAACCAAGCAAACACCTATGCTCATTGAAACATGTATTACCGTAATACACCTAATGTCAAGAAGATACAAGAAACATCTTGCAAACAAATACACATAAAGTATATAACACTAACACATAATAAAATACCGCAAATACATTTACAAATCATTCAAAATGATCCATATATAACTATATCAACAAAATATACATAGAAATATATACCAATAAAACATTGCATGACCCCAACAAAAGTTCTTAACATCAGTTTTTATATACAGTATAAAATTATACTATTATTAATGTTGAAAACAGTTGTACCCCTTAACATCTTTGTGGAATTCATAATACATTTTTTTCAGGATTGTTTAAAGAAGTTCAGAAGTCGGTTTTGATCAATTTAATTGACGATCAAAAGTTTTACATTCTTAAAAAATAATGAATTAAATCTCACTGACCCCAACCCATATATGAATGTATTAGTGTAATGTATATATACCTCTGTAAAAGTAATTAGAATTTAGAAGTTTAAAGTTTTGTAACTTTTTGAGGGTATCTATCTACTAGTGTACTTTTAAAAGTAACAGATGTGAACACATACAAAATAGTCTGTTCATGCTCCAACATAATATGAATATCTAAACAATAATCACTGTTATCATGGACACTCACTCGTAATGCTTTCTTTCATAAATTAGTCTACTAATCTACCACCACATTCAAAGAATTTGACTTTGAAAACACCTAAACTGGTCATGCAAATCATAATTGAACAGAGTCACTTGTATGTACTCTTTTTAGCCTCACTAATTCATAGCTGTTTGGCTCAAGTTAAATGCCCAGCCCTGTTTATGCACTCTCTTAAACTGCCCCTTAAACTGTGTGTGTGTGTGTGTGTGTGTGTGTGTGTGTGTGTGTGTGTGTGTGTGTGTGTGTGTGTGTGTGTGTGTGTGTGTGTGTGTGTGTGTGTGTGTAAATATAAATATACTTTATTATATAGACCATACACATCATTATATCCCTTTTTATATACCATTATAATTAATTTATGATATTTAGAGTGTGTATATATAAAATAATTTGCCTCCTACCCCCGCACAGTAGTCTCCACTAATGGTGACCCTCTGGAATTCTGGGATATTGATTGGCAGGGGGCCTGTAGGTGAGGACGGGGTCAGCAGGGGTGAAATCACAGACATTGCCCATTCTGAAGCAACTGGGATTTGCAAGGAAATTGACTGGGATCGCATTAGCTTGAAACTCTGTTTCCTAGAATGGGGCATACAGCATAAGATGTATATTTTCAGTATCACATTAATGCAAATTGCTGATTGGTTCTACATCCTGTACAACATTTGAGTTTACTGACCTCTTGACTGATTTCTCTGACTTCTCCTCCTCTATCTCTTTGCGTAGCTCCCGCTCCTTGGCCTGATGCAAGCCAATGGGACAGTCCTCAGGGACGGTGAACATTGACAAGGTGTTTTTAGTGTCTTCTTCCTTCAGAGCCGAAGCATACACCTTCTCAGCCAAGTGTTGCACTCTCTCATCCATCTCGTGGAGAGAGATCTTCGTGAATTGGCGCGGCATTTCTGCAAGGAGTGGTGCCGATAAATAGATAAATGCCAAGAATGTTGGTTCTTTCTATTATTAGTTAATGCTAATGATCAAGTTCTAGGAACAGCTTGTTATGCACATTGTGTACAAGCTTTCAGAGTATACTCTGGGTGTTACCATTTTCATCAGCTTCTCAGTCTCCAATTACAAGCCTGTCTATTCCACAAAATCCCTTACCAGTGTCAAATGAGACTAAGTGAAAGTGTACTTTGTGTCTGTGTTGTGCAAATAACCATAAAGAACAAAGTTACCAACATGAGACTCTTACTTTGAAATTAACAACATGGCGCTATCAGTATTATTTGTAAAATTTTGGACAAGAAATTAATTGCTATATTTTGCCATAATGTACTATTATTGAAGGTGGTAAAATGAACTTAATTTAATGTAGAAGTGAAATATTTATGTGTATTGTGTAAGCCGTGCCGGTTTTGCAACTGCACAAATCATGGTTGTAAACATGTCCTCAAGTATCTGCCCACACAGTTCCGGTTTCACTCTGCATCTTGTGCTTGGGTCTTAGTTGGGTGACGGTGAGGTTAACTAAGTCCCTTTCCCGAGGTCAGTCACTAGATTCCCAAAGTGTCAGACCAGTTGTTGTTGTGTCCTCTGGCAGGAAACTGCACATGGAGCATGGCATGTACCTTATTTACTTAGCAGGCAATCAAAAGTTGTTTAAAGATAATCATGAGAAATCATGTTATGTGAGGAAGATTATCAAGAGCATGTCAAATATTGTACCATTGTTCTTTCATATATCAGAAGACTTGAACATCCAACACAGTGAAGTAGAAGTTTATGCAGCGGTTAAGTTTTAAATGCAACACTGTAAGAAAAGGCATGTGTGTCATACAGGGGTTTTCACACATGCAAGTTAATGAATTAATACTAGAAACAACATGTTGTCTTAGTAATATGATGCATAATATTTTCCCCACACAATATAAATGTGTTTTTATTTATTAAAATATAACTACCATGATATTTTATGAAAGGGATCATCATATTTTGGCCATCAAGAAGTTTGAAAACCCCTGTCATGTGGGAGGCTTCAACACTGGATTATTTTTAGGCATTGTCTGCTGCTTTTTTTTCCCTTTGTCACATGTTCTATACCACTAGTAAGAAAGTAAGCGTTACCCTCACCAGACAAACCACACCACACTTCCTCCATTCTTCCATTCATAGTATTAAAGTGGTCATATGATGCTGCTAAATAAATTTTTTTTGTGTGTGCGTGTATTCGGTGTAATGCAATGTGTTTATGTGGTTTAAGGTTCAAAAAACACATTATTTTTCCATATAATGTACATAATAGTTTCTCCTCTATGCCCTGCCTTCTGAAACACGTCAATTTTTACAAAGCTCATCGTTCTGAAAGGCGAGGTGTGCACTGATTGGCCAGCTATTCAGTGCATTGTGATTGGCCAAATGTCTCAAGCGTGTGACAGAAATGTTACGCCCCTTAACATACTATGCCGTCTCCCAGGCCAGCAGCACGAGACTCAGTCCCAGCTGCTCTGCTCGTGCACATCCCATCATCGGTTCTCTTTTAGCAGTTCAGTCAATGTACTGTTAGGACTAACTGAATAACTCGGGATATTGGTTTATTTCACGTCAGAGGGAGTGTAAGGCACGTTTATAAAACCGAATAACTTAAGTTATTTGTGGATTAGTGCATACTGGAGACGCAAACTCTTTCAAACGATTCAGACAGATTTGGTGAACTGGTTCGACCGGTTCACTAAGAAGATCCAGTTAATTAGAAAGATTCGTTCGTGATCTGGACATCACTAGACGAGACAAAACAAATAAAACCCATTATAAACGAGGCATTTGTTGCATCCAGTGGGGACATATTTACTGATTATAATGACTTATACTCTTTTTACGTGTTGTGTATCGCGCTGCGTAAACATAAAACCATGTCTGCATTTGTGATCAGAGAAACAACAAACAACAAGCGCTACTCTACTGCTCAAAAGTTACGTTTGAATCATCATTGGCAAACTATTTAAATATAAAAAACGTACCTACAGGCTGTGAGTCAGAAATGCCAGACTGTCCTTGCAAAGTTTCAACTGCCCAACTTTATAGAAACAGCCATTGTACCACAGACGCAATGAAAGCTACTGGTTCAGGAAACAGTCCTCATCCTCCATAAAATGCACAGCACACATTTAAATATATGGCTTGAACTGTTCTGGAACAGTGTTGAAATACAACTTAACCACTGATTTCCAGTCATGTCCTCTTTTGCAAGGCCAAACAAAGTTTCACTTCAATGAAACACACAGTGACTCCACAACATGGCAGCTGTGGCAACAGAGAGAATCCAACTTATGCCTTCTATCTTTGCGTGAACATTTGGGCGGCGTTATGCAAATCTTCCCACATAGTGAGGTAGAGATGTAAGGGGTGTGTTAGAACAAGGCGTTTTAAGGGGATGTGGTTGACCCTTAGCTTTCATAAAGAATATCTCTTTGGATTTGAGACTTTAGTCTTTGCAACTTTACTTTACTCACCAATACACCAAAACACTACAAAAATAAAAAAAAAAATTAAAAATCTAAACATAATAACACTACAACATACTAACAAAAAAATATATTACATAACATAAATGAACTTTTATATATATATATATATAAATATTAAATAATAATATATAAAAATTATAAAAAGTATAAATATATCAAACAATTCTTTCAACAATCACTCATTATTTATTTCAACCCATCTTTAACCCATTGAAAATACCCATTCTGTCAGAAGAATTGTGCTATTGTTGAGCTATTGTTTAACATGTGAAACCAACACATCACCTTTCTATTGAAGAAAAGCTTGCCACGGTTTACCACTTACTTCCATTTGACCCTTCCAATGTCCAATCTTTTGAATGTTCCTGACCCCTATTATTCTGCTTGAGCATCCCTTTTGTACCAAATGCTGCAATATACACTTTCTCTTACCTTCAGCACCTATTTTTGCCATGCTTTTACTGGATCTCTGTGTTTGGACTCTCTATTTTCCTGCTGCTTTCTAACTGTGGTCTTCACTTCTAGGTCTTCAGTGTTTTGCAGTCTTGAGTATCCCCCTATTTAAAGCGTCTGACAGCATCATGTCAGCAGAGAGCTTGGCTGGACGTCACAACAAGCTGCGAGCTGAACCTGAGACCCTTCTAAATGCTGGCAGGTTCTGGAGCTTTCGAGCTGTCGGGGTCATTTCCCAGCGGCTATGTTTTTATAAGGGAACAACATTGTCTTGGCCCTGGCTCACTCATGTTCCAGAAACATAACTCAACCTTTAAAGGAAGGCTGCATATGCTATGGCTTAACATGCAATATACACTGCATGGCACTAAGAGCCATGTTTACATTCCTAAGCTCAACCTTAGCAACTTGTCAAGTATTACAGCTCAACCTGATTTTAAACCAGCCCACGCCAACTATGCCCTACCCTGCACAGGTAACTCCTTTTTAAGTCAACACAACTCATACACCACCAGTATACTGTAAGTGCAGTATTATTAGAAAGTTTCTGGAAAGCACAAGCTGACACACGGCCCAGAGGAATACTCTGTTCCAAACCCCATCCAGTAACGTCATAATCAGTATTCATACAGCTCCGTGACTGAAGTTACACTCACCTTGTTTTGCTAGACCTTGAAATGAGCATGGAAGAACACAAGGCTTAAAGTAAATGAGCAAAACATTCTCAAAACACACCTTTTCAGAGAAACTCCAGTGAGAGCATTTATTTACCTTCGCTCTGAGAAGGTCAGGCTACCACAGAGTTGTCTTGGAGAAAGTATAGAGGGTTACAGACAGAATAGCTCTTTTTATTTGTGCCTATTAACACCGTGTCTCCGCTGACCTTTCCTTATTTGTAGGGAAACAATTGGGAAAAGCTTAACTCCACCCTGCAGCGCAGCACTAGCTCACCTGCCCATCCTACTGAGCTTATGCCCCTCCCCAAACCTCACATTTCTCTTTGTCTGAAAGATTAACTCAATTTCTTCACCATCTCAAAGACGGAAGAGGCTTCCTTTTTATTTTAACATACAAGTCCAGCCCACTTAGTGCCATACAGTCGCAGTATTCTTCTTGTTTTGCAGAATTTGATTAAAGTTAACTCTAATTTCATGCAATCAAAGGGTGCAAACCATTAAATTACAGTGAAATCATTCTCATAAATCTATATTAAAAAGCAAATAATTAACATAGTAAAATGTTATGCATGTCATTAGTGTAATTAAACGAACTGTTAAATAGCTTTAAATGAAAACAAACATTTTTACAAAGTCATTGAGGCTTGCACAAGTCATCGACACTTGGCATGAGGAAAGTGCTTCATTGCAAATAGGTTATTTATAGAAACGTGCAGCGCTCTTTTGATAGAGCACTTTATGACATGCAGAGAATGTTACGGACACCTTGTCATGCTATGCTTTTAACCTACTTTGAGTGACAACACCAGACAATACGTCTGCAGGCCACCTTTTTAGGAGTTTGTTCCAGTGGACCACCACACTGGCCTTTTACACAGACAAAAGTGACATATTTTTAAGGTAACATGTAGCGTTCAGATACAATATTATCATATATTATGCCAAACTTACCCCTCCCTAAGATGGGCGTTGATTGTTGCTTGGATAGGGGAGTTCCTTTTCTGCTCATTTTGAACAGCGTTGTAGTTGCAACACGATCTATGAAACTTCCACCTGAGAGACAGAGGCAATGTCCTCATGTTCTTAAAATGCATTGCAGGAATATTCCTGAAGAATTACACAGTAAAAGCACCACAATGAATGTATGTGTTGTTATTTTTTAAGAATACTACATTAACATGGGCTGTTTACCTCTCAGTGAGTTGATGACAGCTAACTGCCAATCTTGTGGTATTCAAAAGCAAGAAAAGGAAATCCGTAAGTACTAACAATCTGGCAGACACTATTAATATAACTTTAGATACAAAAGCAAAACACATAAGGAAATGCTATTTCCTAGTGTGTTTACTCAATATCCTGAGCACTTCTTTTTCAGCATTTTACTAGTGTAAAACAGCTCCCTTTAAATGCTAGAATGTTGTTAGTCGTCATTTTACTTTATCTACAAGAACACAGTTCTACAGTTCTGAAAAAGGAAATGCCTGAACATTCAAAACATGCCACCACCCCTGATAAAACTGTATCATCTTTAATCCATTAGTTTTAAAGGTTAATCCTTTTTACAAAGGGTATATGTAAACAGTGTAAGAAAGAGACAGAGTAAAAGTGTGTACATGGATTAAGACTCAAGAAAAGTAGTGTAGAAAGAGGCATGAGCCCACAACAGGTTCAAACCTGCAGGAGATGTAACCAAACAGCCAAGGGGTTAGTAAACTTTGTTTTAAAGAGATATTAACAACTCACCTTACGGGTGCAGACCTCTGTTTTTTTTTTTTTTTTTCTCTCCCTGCAGTCTTCCTGTCTCTCTCTGTGTCTCTCTAACACACTCTCTCTCTCTCTCTCTCTCTCTCTCTCTCTCTCTCTCTCTCTCTCTCTCTCTCTCTCTCTCTATGTGACTGTCCCCTGAGACACTCTGCTGTGCTCTGTAGTGCAGCATTCACTGGGTGTGAAGATATGCCTCAAGACTCTTACAAGCAACATCTGCAAGTGAAAAATGTCACAGCACTTAACCCTTTCAGTGCTTGTGGCATATTCTGGTTGTTACTCGCTCACTGTGTACACATACACCTGCCATTCTATTCATTTGAGCAGAGAACTGGCTGGAACTGATGCTACCTTTCAGGCATGACTTATTTGTGTCGCTTTTAAATTTTTATCCATGTAAAAATACGATACACAAATGCCACTGACCTGCTTTCCGGGTTCTTGCGCGTGGACGAGCACCGCGTCAAATAACATGAACTTCTACATAACGCATCTCGAGACCAATTCATCTCATTGTGAGTGTACATTATTTTAAAAATGATTTTGAGAAGTACGATTCTTTTAAATGTAGCTTTTCTTATAATTACAAAAAACGTGGAAGTGGTCTTGTTTGCTCATTTCACAACGATGTTTCGCAAGGCTGGCTTTTTATCTGTAGGTTAAGTGACGGTTGAATTACCTTATCTTTACATTTCTATTGATTTTATCAGTGTTCTTACTTTTGCTTCTTCTTTTAAAATTCCTAAAATTACGATTATGTTGCGTTTAGCTCGTATAATAATTGAAGGGGAAAGAGCGCCCTCTGTTGGATTTGTAATGTAGCTCTTGAAGTTCTTCTTTTTCCAACAGACCATTAAAATAAACGGGTTTCTTTTTATTTAGCTTTTTTGCATATATTTAAGGTATTTTTTTAATATTATACTGTGTGTACTTTACTTAAGTGACAGTAAATGAAAAGTGAAACTTTTTTATTATTTTAAGAAATGAAATACATTAAAAATGTGATTTAATTTTATCACCATCAGGCTAGATGGAATCAACACACAAGTTGTTATATTCATTCGAACCACTTAATATTATTATATTATTATGATTTTTTTTTCAAGTTAAAGAACTGAAAGCTGCCATGGAAAATGATGGAAACAACACAGGCAATTTTTCCTTCCTCACTCTTGCTGGAGTTTAATAGGTCATTAATTAACATGTGTCACATTATTGAATGATTCATGTGGAAAAAAAATGCTATAGCGATATGAACCTAAAGGATAAACATCTTATTTCAAAATAAACCATAGATGCCCTTTTTCTGTATACAATAGTTTCTTAAGAATACATGTACAGTATGTAGATATAAATATGAACTTTTAAGATACAGTATTTTCATAATATACATCTTTGTACACATTTATAACAGACTACATAACAATATTAAAGTGAAATATTGCACGGCTCCCACAGTATATATAAATCAGTCTTCAAGTATGTGGATGTCCTTGAGGACAACAAAAATTATTTCTTCCATAAAGAGTTCTCTCTCTCTCTCTCTCCGTTCTTCATCATTGGTCCTCCAAGGTAAATAGCTTTAAGTCATAAAAGTTTTCCCTCTTGCTATTCTCTCTCTGTCCTCTTCTGGCAGAGTTCTAGGCTGTTCCTTCATTCCTCCAGCAGAGGGCGCATCAGTGCTGCAGAAGAGACAGAGAGTCAAGTCCCAAAGCTCCATTAGAATGACAAGAATGCTAAACATATGCACAGAGCATTGACCACCTATTTCCTGTCGTATTGCCTAAGACCCCAAAAAAAAAAAAAAAAAAATTGCGATTTTTTTCCCCCCAATTTATAGCACTCCTATTTTCCACAACCACTTTAAGTGACCTGAATCCTTCTCAGTCTAACCCATCAGGCAGAGGATGGAGAGAAGGATGCTCCAGTTGCTCCTTTGTGCCTGAAGAGAATACACTAACGTTCAGCAAAGGTATTATCAGAAGTATCTCAGTAAACCGAGCCAATAGAAACCAAAGGCTCAGGACAAACCGCAGAGGTGTTCCTGGGTTGTTCTTTAATGGAGAGATTGAACCCATGCCAGCTTCAGACGGCTTTCGTGGAAAGTTAGCGCAGGGAGGTTTGATGGAACTAACGTCTCCGCCTCCGTCCATAGCCCTTTGAGCTGATCTTTTCAGCAGGGGCGTTGTTCGTCTTTGTGTTGATCATATTCACCAGGTGGGCCAGTTCGTGCACCGAGCAGGTGGACAGAACACAGCCCGCTCTTTCCACTCTTTTGACTGAGTAGGCTTGTTCTGTACGCTTTACCCTCACACTCCTGGAGAGAAACAGAAAGCAATTAGTTCTCCTGCATCAGTTCACCTAGCTAACAGGGAACATTCTCAGAATGTCCTCGAAAGATTCTCTCAAAGTTACAAACAAAACATTCCAATCTTTAATAATGTGATCAAAATGACGTTCGTCTTACATTTTAAATGTTACTATTTGTTTCAGAATATTCAGAGGACATTCAAACGTAACATTCCCAAAATGTTTGTGAAATGATAAATAAACTGGAATGTTTCCTCTTGATGATAATGATTAGTCAGTTTGGCCTTCATATGTGTCTATTCAGAATGTGACATACCTGTGCTGTGGTACAAATGAATCAGGATCGCTGCTGTTCTGAGTCAGCAAAGCTGCTGAGTCGCTCTTGCTCCTCTCGGACAAGCTGTGGACATCTCTCCTCACCCTACCCTGAAGCCAAACACTGAGCCTAGCCGATGACAAGAGAAAGCCATTAGGTTTGATTCAAAATCATCATGAGATGAGTGGTTTAGTCATGAGCGTACCTTCTCAAACCATCCGTATTCAGAGGTTTTGCACTTGTGATGCTCGGCAGAAGTGCTGTCAGCACACACCACAGGAAAGCCCTCTGAAGCACTGAGTTCATTGTGAATGGAACCTGTGGAAGAACATGCCGAAATGGAATTAGTCATATAAAAAGCATGCTCTTTTTCTCATGAGTTCAGAGCAAATGTTCAAATGATGTGATCTTCCTGTTCCTGGTTGACTCCACAATAGTCATTTATTTATTTTCAAAGTTACACAGAGGTTAAGTTTTGCTCAACCATGTCATTTCCCAGTAGTAAGTCTTATGCTTGCCTAAGGAGTCAAGTGCACCTTTGGTGCAATGATAATGACTTGCCATAAACCATTTTTGTCCATTTTTGGTCACCAAAGCCAAAAATCCACAAGTCAGAGTTAGCAAACCAAGAAAACATACCTGATAATTTCAGTTGGTCTCTAGAATTCACTCGAAAAGTATTATTGTGTATTTCCAAGTAGCATCCAGATCTTGGTTGGCTAGGGATGAGTATTCAGCTGTGACACTGCTAATGGTCTGAGTTTCACAGAAAAACCTGAGTGCTTTATATACTTTACAGGGGGTGGGAAGGGGCGGGAGTTGTCTTGAGTGATAGCAGCCACATCCCTGCTCTAAACTAGCCAACAACTTTACATGCCCTGTCTTAAAAGGATGGAATATAACCCCTGAGAGAAATCATTACTTCAGCATTCCTGTAATATTGTTTTTAATTAGATGACACCATTTGTTTTGGTTCCGAATTATTTTCATATCTCCTGCTTGTCTGTGTTCACAGAGTCAGACTCAGAGAGGTTTTGAATTGTAGATGGACAGACAGAATTGTAGATGGAAAGATTCATTTACCAGACAAATATGCTTCAGAATCAGCCTTGTAAACATCAGACTATTAACTTCCTGCGAAGCATCTGGAATGCACATCTAATTGGTGATCAAATTTATTTCAAATGATGTGACTGGGAGATGTTGTGCTTGGGATAATGACTCTGTACAAGTCCTCACACATTCCAGCCACTGACACATTTTGTTAACAAGTTAGGAATGTGGAATTAATGATTTCTATATCGAGTACAGCTAATATGACACCAGATGCTTTGCCAAAATAATTTGTGAATGGAACATGCCCAAAATTGTAACTGAAGAGAGAGAAAAACTGTAGATGATAATTATTCCTGCTCAAACATTTTGCTCACCCCAAAAATGTGATTTGGTTTTTCTCTCTCTCGATTGTTACAAATTCATATGACATATTTGTCCATCCATGGATATACAAATAAATGAAATTCATTATATTTCATTATATATTTTTGTAATGTTTTTGAAAGAAATATCTTATTTTAACTAAAGCCGATCATTTATTTGAATCAAAATACAGTAAAATAATAATATTGTGAAATTGTTAGAATTCAAAATAACTGTTTTAATATATTTTATGCGGGGGGAAATAGGTAATTTCTCAACATTACAATTTTTTACCAGTAATTATTTATTTTATATACCAAATAAAAAAAATAAAATAATCAAAATGTCTGTTTTTTTGTAAGTCCTCTGTTGTACACAGTTGTGTCACAATAGAATTGCAAATAGGCTGCGTGACTATGGTAACATTATGTTAAGTGTCATGAGGTTGCTGGAAATGTTTCCGCCAAGTGAAGACATGTTCAGGAAAGCTTTACTCCTACCAGTTTCCATTAAATTCAAAAACACCCAATTCTATATTTAAGCCAGAGCAAAGCCTCTCCCTCTCGTCTTTTTATCTGTAGAAAGTAGAAACACAGTGTCAGTTTTTTTTAAAAGGTACTGAGTGTTCTGGAACGATAAAGCGCAATCTGCTGTGCTCTCGCTCAGATGTTTCTGGTCTCTTCCACAGTCTTACAGTCTTGGTGTCAGTGACAAACTGACTGTCTGAATCCATTTGTGCTTTTCTATCGTGCTGCACAAAACTAGTGAGGGATTGATATAGTGTGGTGATTAGAGGTAAAAATAATACTGGAATACTCAGGAAAAAGCTAGAATAAACCAGAATTGGATTCTAACAGCATCAAAGTATTACGTCCATAGTGAACTTCTTTTGGGGGTCGCGTATTTTAATGTAAGCATGACAGCTCAGCTGTGATGTATTTCCTTTTTTTCAGTAATAGAGTGATTACATATATGTTAGTCCCCCCTCTCGGTACATTACCAGCTGTTAAATGTGGTTGAAGCAGGTTGAAACCAGACTTTGGTTATATCAGTGCTTGAGCGACGACTCCAAAAAAATTGAGAGTGTATTCCAAGCAGATGGGGCAAGTCCCCTAGAGGCATTGTTATTGCAACATCATCAAGTCAATGAATACAGACAGCCACAAATTATTTTAAGCCTCAGGAAGAGAATCTCCTCCATGAAAATGACACATCTCATCACATCCCCATGTCATGACATACATGCTGTCCTGTTTACACTTGCCAAGTAATGCATCGCGAAACCACCGTGACATTTTATGCAAAATCCGCTCTGTTCTCAGCAAGTTATCTGCTTGCCACTTTCTTTATTACTGTCGGGTGTCCTGTATATATTGTATTATACAAGTGGTTTGATGTAATGACATGCTCGGACAGCACATGTTATTTATTTGTTAATAATCTGTGCATCAAAATTAATATTACTCCTCACAGGCTGATTTTATAACCAGCCGCTGGGGGAGATCCAGTGGATTTGATTCAAAACAAGTGGGTCGTATCTTTTTTACTATCAGTCTTTGCATGGTGTGAACTCTGTTTTCGTGCTCAAAGAGAAATCACTAACAGATTTAGAAAGTGTGGTTATTTCAACTCTGTTTCGTGGAAGTGTTTATGTGGCCTGCCGGTTACCACAGTAGGTCTGTTTGGTTTTTGAGCATTTTTTCTACTCTGAGAAAAATTATATGATTATATGAGATAATAATACTTGATTTTAAACAATGCATTTATTGTGTGTTTTCTGAAAACAAGTCTTTGTTTTGCTTTTTAAGTAAATGTATATTGTTTTAATGATGTTTTGACATTTTAGTTGTAAAACGAGACGAGACAAAAAAAAAATACAGATTAAGAAAATTATTTTTTGCAGTGCAATAGAGCACTGCAGTCATGACTTTTTGTTGGCCAAATTAGCATTACCCAGGTTCGCTCGACAAAAACCCAATAGGATTTTTATATTGGCTTTAAAGGAGTCATAAACTGCCTTTTATTATTATTTTGTACTGTTCTCTGAGGTCCACTTATAATGTTATCAAGATATAATATCAAATTTCGGCTATTTTCTGTTTTGACCGCTCATCTGTTTGAATAGTTGTGGTGGATTGTAGACTCAGAAGTAAACGCCTACTGCTATGATTGGCTAAAACTTGTGTATGTTTGACAGTCTACATCTTTCACCAATGGACGCTGGTGTGATTTAGGTTAAAAACGCATACATACTTAATACATATATAACAAACTGTAAAAACAGACAAAGCAATAGTGATCACGTAATAAAAACAGTTACTCACACTCCAATATAGCCAGCACAGTATCGTCTTTTAGTTTCAGTCTTTCTGAAAATCCTGGATCAAATTGTGCCTCATTTGTAAATGAATCCGCATTAAATCAAAGTTAACAAAGGACCAAGTTCTGACTGATGTGGTCGTTAGTAGTTAGTAGTTCATTAAATAAAGTTTATTGTTTGGATTTTGTTTTCAGACTAAAAAGAAAGTTTTGAGAAACTTACAGAATGTTTTTATAACACAATGCCCTCATATATCAAAAGATCAAGGGAATTTTGATTTGTCAGATCATGACGCCTTTAAGGCCCAGTCCTAAATGTAGCCCTTAGCTCTTGTGGTCCTTCTTTGGGTTCACACTTTGATGATGGAATTTTGCATAGACTATCGATAGTACCTGTAATCTGCTTTTTTATCTCACAGATAAAAATAAAAAAAAAATTATAGCCATGCAGGCCACAAGTACACATAAATTGTGACATTTAAGATGTGAGATAATCTGAATTGAACTGTGTGTGAATTGTTCCCTTTTTTGCTTGTTTTTAAAGATTTTAGACTTCTAATTTTCTAGAAATTTTCAAGGATGCATAGCATACTTAACCAAAACCTGAATGTTTTGAAATGCTTAAGAGTCACACATGCACTAAGTCTAAGCTTTCTTGGGAAATCTAGGTTTACGAAGTGTGTACTCATAGCTCAAGCAAAGAAATGTCTTTAAGACAACAGGCTAACAGGAACTGTTGATGATTCTTCAAACCCTTTATTTCAGTTAAAAACATTAAAAGGCGTTTCAGTTAATTAACTGGCAGCTTTCTGGGAAGCATCCCCTTAAAGAGGTGAATGACTTTCTGAGGAATTAATTTCTTTCCGTAAACTATAACGTCTATAAATGTTACTGTCGTTGTTTAGTTTTGGCTGTTCTTGCACTTAATAATGCTTGTCTATTCTCTGTTTTGTGTTTGAGTCACATCATCACTTCAAAACGAAGGCATTTTTGCTCTCTGGAACCACTTACATGTAATCTTCCGTGGCATTTTTCTAGCTATTATTGTCTGGATTTTTATTACTCACAGTTGCTGGTATTGCACAGTTTTGATTGGTCAGTCATTGTGCCTAATCTGATTTTAAGGACGCTGTGGATCACTTATGTGTCTAGCATGTGAATGTGAAGTGAAGTATTAGGCTTCAGAGTAAATACCTAAAGTAATGATTCTTGGAAATGCAAACATGATCCCCTGATGGTCAACCATCCGTCGTTGTCACAATCATTTTCTGCTGTGCTGGTGCTCATGTTCTGTCATGCATAGCTTTTTTAGCGCTCATCTGTTGCCATTTGTGACATTACATCTTTTTCATGCAGTTTATAATCATGCATTTTGTCTTCTTACAAGGATGGACTTTTATGTGGGATAGGATGTGGTAACGAATTATCAATGCAAAACACTCAATAAACAGTTTTTTTTAAACATATTTCTAGGGCTAAGATGTCTGAAATAAAGAGAATTGTATAGATATAATGCTCTTAATAGTAAAAGCAACATTTTGGTTTGTTGGTTTGCTTGAATTGAGTCCACACAATTCAAACGATTTGAAATGACAAGTAAATGTTTTCATTGTTTCATTGTTTTTTATTTGTCAGCATTCTCCTGGTCCAGAGATCTACCTTTTAGTGCTTAGCAGGTTAATAAGTATCAGAGAAATGCCTGTAATGTATGCCAACAGACTTGTGGAGCAGAGACACCAGCATGGAAAACTACACTGTAAATCGATGTGCTGTGTCCTGAAATAATGTGGTTAGTAGTAGAGGTGACTTTTGAAAAAAGGGGGCACATACTTTTTCTAAAAAGTATATGCATTCAGGAGGGGGTTCTTCTGGCCTCAGTCAGTAGCAAAGGAGCCTTTGTGCCCACCAAGAACAGAGTGACCACATAGCAATACCCTAGCAACAAGTCAAACATTGGCACCAACAAACACCAGTCATTTTTCTTCAGAATTAATATTCACTTAATTTTGTGGGTCAGTTTTTAAAAATAAGAATAAATAAATAAATACTGTAAATTCTGTTCTTATGAACTTTTTCTTCATCAAAGAATAAAAAAAAAATCTGTTTTCAACATTGATAATAAGAATAAATGTTTCTTGAAGCCCAATCAGCATGTTAGAATGATTTCTGGGAGATCATGTGACACTGAAGACTGGAGAAATGGCCGCTGAAAAAGCAGCTTTTCCATCACAGGAATAAATAGCATTTAAATTTTAATACTATTCTCACAGTATTACTGCTTTTACTGTATTTTTAAACAAGTAAATGCAGCCTTTGTGAGCATAAGAGAATACTTTCAAAAACTTCAAAATATTGTGCTTATTTTTATTTATATATTTATTTATTTATTTATTTTTAAACAAACTCAACAAGGAAATTGGTTTTGAAGTCACCATTATGGTTACGAGTAAATCAAATCAATTATTTCTGTAAATAATATAAAATAACATAAAAGAATCCTGTGTCAGGTCTCAGCAAGGCTATTCAAATGAAGTAAAAACAATTATTTTAATTACAAGACTGAATTAAATCTATACCTGCAAGTAGATAGAAATGAAGTCAATTAACTGTGACAACCATTAGGTAAAGGTTTAAGACATGAAATTACTGTGAGGTAACGCTCAGCTTATTTACCGAGTTTATGGTGTACAGTGAAGTCTTACAAAGTCACACTCAACCTGCTCAGGGTGTGTTCTTTAGAACACTTGCCGTTAACCAGCATGTCATTGTGACCTGCTCCCAAAGTACAATTAAATATTTTCCACTGCTTCTTTAAAAACTGAGTGAATGATTATATGAGTGATGACACATGCTCCTCTTTATGTAATCTTAATAGCCAGACTATGTGTCAGTTATCAGGAGACAGTAATTCAGTGATTTTTCCTTGGCTATGAGCAGCGCACAGTCTAATTTTGCTTTTGGGACTTCTTGTTAGTTATGTTATATAGTTCTTTGGTTCTTGGCTTGTTATCTTCTTTGTGGTGTTATTATAGATGTCAATGAGTTGCACTACATAACCCTTACTTTTGCTTATGTAATCTTTATACTAAAGAATTGTTAGACAGGGACTCAATGAAACTGTTCTTATTTATCTTATACAACAGGAATCACTTCATTTTCAGCTTTCATGGAGGTCCATTGTAAGGTTTGCCGCACACGCTAATTGTATCTTATTACCATCAGTACACATTCAAGAGGAAGTTACAACAAAATTCTGTCAAAATCAGATATGTTTTTTATTTCATTTAATTCACTTAAAATATTTTTAAGATGAATGGTTAAATCCTGTAACAATGACTGTTCAGGAAGTAATGTGAGACAGCATTCCTAGGGTTATTTTGGGGTTACTTGAAAATCTTCCCATCTACACAACTATAATGACCTGAGACTGACCCCACCTGATCCCATACTAATGTTTAATATTACAAATCATCATCAGTTAATTAATTATTATTATTAAATGTTATTATTATTCATTATTTGATTTATCAGTAGGACTTATGTTTCGAATGAAAGCCTGTTGGTAACTTGTGAATGACACCTCATCTATAAAAAAGGGCGGCGTGTGTTCTAAGCACAAAAGTCTGAATAGATTCGTTATTGTTACACGTGATGGGATTCCAGTTATCTGTGTTTTTCCTTGTAGTTTAAACTTCCTGGGAACATAGAAGGACTGCACACACACATGTATAATGTTTAAACAAGTGTTACATGTTCCCTGGAGCTATACCTGCTTTGTCAGACATTCAATCAAATACAGTGACATTGCAATACGTATGTTGGATCTTTAAGGGAATTATTAACCCAAAAATCTAAATTAGCTAAAAAATTACTCACCCTCAGGCCATCAAAGATTTGTTTTTCAATCTGAACTGATTTTGAGTTCACTTGCTCACAAATGGATCCTCTGTAGTGAATGGGTGCCGTCAGATTGAGAGTTCAATCAGCTGAAAAAAACGTCACATTAATTCTAAAGTAATCCACATGACTCCAGCCCATCAGTTAACTTCTTGTGAAGCAAAAAGCTGCGTATTTGTAAGAAACAAATCCATCAAGAAGTTTTTTACTTCATATCATTACTTCCAGGTAACATATGAGTCCAGTATCCATAATATTGCTTTCTACAGTGAAAAAGTCATCTTGTCTGAATCAGGAGAGAAATATGCACATTTGCTTCTTACAAACTTGAAACTTTACAAGATGTTAATCGATGGACTGGAGTCATGTAAATTACTTGTGGATTATTGTGATGTTTTTATCAGCTGTTTAGACTCACATTCTGACGGCACCCATTCACTACAGAGGATCCATGGTAAGCAAGTAAATTAATGCTACGTTTCTCAAAATCTGTGCTGATGAAGAAACAAACTCATCTACATCTTGGATGACCTGAGGGTGAGTAAATTTTAAGCAAATTTTGCAGAAAATTTAGCAGAAAAATAATAATCTTCTCGGAATGCAAAAAATTCTGCCATTTCTGATCAGTCACAGAAATCTGTGTTCATACATTCCTAACTTCTGACCATAAAATGAATAAGGCCCCACAGAGAACACCTGAACATCCATCTGCAAAGGGGCCACGCTGGACGTGCCGCACGGTCCAGGGACAGCTTCATCAGAGCTTCTCACAAAACAGATGGAGATCTGCTGAATTAAGTTTCGAAAGCCCAAATTTCATTATTTCTGACACCCTTCACTATTTGGAGAAGAAAACCTGTGCTCCGATCTTCTGCCCCTGTCAATCCAACACATGGCTGATCAGATAATATACCAGGTTGGCTTTTATCTGTTTACCTCTAATCTTATACATTTATGAGTACATGTGCAATGGTGCATTTGTCCATAAATTGTTGGATTAAAATGTGTGTGGGCTGCTGCCAATAGATTCTTGTTTGTTGAAAACATAAATGATTGATGCTTCTCTTGGCCTGTGTTAAGCACCAGGGGGTGGTTTCAAACACACAACTTCACTCTGTGAAGATGAGATGAGTTTGTGCATATGAATTATTTTTAGCACTTACTTCATAATCTGCTTTTTGTTAACTGTCCCTTTACTATTCATTCTTAATCTGTGACCGCATTCCCTGTTCACATCTTGATTTAATCCAATTCTGCCCTTTATTTATGATCCGTGACTGAATTCGCTCCTCCAGATGAATTTTGACTCAGCACTTCAGAATTTCTGCGTGTTTATTTAGTGCACGTAAACCATGGTCACTCTGGGATTAGGTTTGTTTTTTAGTGTCAAAAGGTCAGGCTGTTTACTTGCCTGCAAAATAAGAATTTTTACATGTCAGAATTATTCAGAACAGGTTTTTTAAATTACATCCTTTTTTATTTCTTCTTTTGGTGTAACTAGGTTTGTACACAAACTGCATTAAAGAATTGTCAAATGAAGCTTGATGTTGTGCAAACATTAGATCATGTTTCATTGTTGGAAAGCGTTACCGTATATAAAGCAAATGGTCACAGCTGGAAAAGGAGTTTTCAATTTTTATTAGGAAAGAACATTTGAATTTTCTTTTTTTACTAGTCCAGAATTCACTTAATTAGCACTATAAGTCACAAAATAAAGTAAAAAAATATTTTTAAATATCAGTCTTGTTTGTTTTGTTTTTTAACTAAACATTCTGTCATCAGAAAATAAACATTTGAACACACTTTTTGTATTGACGAATAAAAAAATTAATTAAAAAATTATTTTGTGTTCCACAGAAGAAAGTAAATCACAGGTTTGGAACAACATGAGTAAATGATGACAGAATATTAATTTTTGGGTCAAATATCCTTGCTCTTGAAAATATGTTCTTGAAAAGCATTCGATGTGAAAGTATGTTGACAATAAAATGTGTTTTTGAGACAGCATATGACTTTTAAACTCATATTGTAACACTCATACTATATTGTATAAAACACTTGCATCATTGTATAAAATAGCGATATTTAATATGAAAACATTTGAGGTTCTCCCATCATCCATCGTCAATTTCGACTGCCTTTGAAACCCCAACTCAAAGTTTATAGAGTCAGGTGGGGTCATCTTGTAATTAAAAAGCTGCATTGCACATGTACGTTTGAAATGCAAAACATGTGCTTAGTGGCTATTTTTCAGTCATTACACTAATATGCTGTGATTGCTTTGAAATGCAACATAGCTGTAGATGCATCTTGTTTATCCCCCAGATATGATTTGGCTGAAATGAGACAGCAGATACTGTTAGAACATGTGTGTCCAATCAGAATTACCTCGTGCACATGGAATGTGTGGCATTTATAGTGACTCTGGTGTCAGAAGTCAAATGAATGGCAAGCTGCAGTGCAGAATGTATTTAACTCTTAAAGTACTCTTTTTGCAGATGCATATAGTTGTTTTGTACAGAAGTAATTTTTGGATTCACACATTCTGTGTTCAGTGCAAGTTAAACTCGATGGACAGCACTTATAGCATAATGTAATTACCACAAACATTTGTTTAGACTCCTTTTCTATAACAAAATATATCTGAGTTACAGGCATTTGTAATGGAAGCAAATAGGAGCAACTGTAAACACTGTTTCAGTAGTATAGCCACAAAATAAAAAATACTATATTAAAGGGATACTCAACCCCAAAATAAAAATGTTGTCATTAATCACTTACCCCCATGTCGTTCCAAACCCGTAAAAGCTCAGTTCGTCTTCGGAACAAAATTTAAGATATTTTGGATGAAAACCGGTAGGCCTGTGACTGTCCCATAGACTGCCAAGTAAATAACACTGTCAAGGTCCATAAAAGTCATCGTCAGAATACTTCATCTGCAATCACACATACAATCTGGGTTATATGAAGCGACGGGAATACTTTTTGTGAGTGAAGAAAACAAAAATAACAACTTTATTCAACAATTCCTTTGTCAACAGTCTCCTCTGTGTCTCTCCATATCACCTTATGCTGCGTATGCTATTCTGTATCATCCGCGCCACAAGGATGCGCTGTTTCTACATGTATTTAGCTTTGATTTGAAAGAAAACAGTGCATCCTTGTGGTCCTATAAATACTATAGTTATCATAACATGATTTTACTGTGAAAAAGTTACTGACACTGAAAAATAAAAAAATAGTATAGAAACAATTTTTATTACGAATTTGCTAGTAAATTTTATAAATAAGTACAAAGAGTCACATTCAACCCATTAAAATAGATTTGAAATTTTGTAGTATCACTGAACTAGTCATTTCTTGTAAAATCTACTCCAAAAAATATTTTTTAAGTTTATGTCCAATTTTAAAACACCATAAATTCCATTAAAATAGAAATATGAATATGAATAGAAATGTTAGCTTTTTTAATACTTCAGTTTTTATCATAAAAGCAGCATGCTGACTTTGATCTCTTTCCGTGCTGAATATCTTTTTGTTGTCTTAACACTTTGTACTGTTTTGTTGCTGTGAATACAAGACATCCATCAGTGTGGCTGGGGGTTGACCTGCAGAGCATAAGTGAGAGCAGCCATAGCCTGCAGCAGCAAGACTGTTTCCTTATGAGTTCCTTGTGGATGAAGGGGGGGTCTGCAGGCTCGTGCCATTTTCTGACACTGTGCCAGAGATAAGCACTGCTTATTGGAGTCAGAGCAGAGAGACGCGGGACCTCTTAACTGCTTCAGCCCCACTGGCTCCAGCCAAGCAAATTGTGACTACGCTGTAGCTACATCATCTATGAAGCATCTGTGCCCTTTTTGGATTAAATCGGGCTATAAAAATCATTCAGATGTACACAACCTTACAAGTTCTGAGTATATGTTTGCTAGGAATAATACTTGGGTGCTCTGCCAAATAATGCTATCTGTAAATGACTTTTCTGTTAGTATTTACTGAATTTGCGAGACACAAAAGATGTTTTGAAAGACTTTCAAAACATCTTGTTTTGTGTTCCACAAATTCTCTAAATTATGACTTTCAGCGTAGGGACAAAAAACACTTTAACATTTTTTTGTGGTCCACAATAGAAAGAAAATTTGAAACCACTTGAGAGTTAGTAAATGATGACTGAATTACCCTTATACACTGACAAAAGCTATTGAAACAATTTTCACTTTCTTTGCTAGTTTGACATCCTTAGTAAAAAAGTAATATATTTAAAATACATTTCATACTACAGTTCAAATCTAATAACTTATTTACTGACATATCACTCAAGACTTACTGATCTAAAAATTATAATTAAACTTTATATGGAGCATCACTTCTGCACAATGCACATTTCTTGTATGATCTTTAAATAACATCTGTATTTAAATGCAAGATATTTAAAGTGTACCTAAAGTATATTTGCAATAGTTCAATTTTAGCACAATCAAATATACTTTAGTATATCTTCAGTACTTCCGCACAATTAAAGTGCATTTGGTACAAAAATTGTTGTTCCAATTTAGCAGACTTTAAGTAAACCAGTTTAGTATACTTAAAGTACAATTGCAGGGTGTTTTATTAAGTACATAAATATGTCAATATATTTGTAGCATATACATAGAATGAAATAAATGTATTTCATATACATTTTAGTATACTTATTTTTCACAAGGGAAACAAATACAAAAAAAGAAACTGAATTAAACTTGAAATTTTTAATTAGGAAATCTAAATAGTGATTTCTTGAAATTCTCCTAATAATCTTTGTTATATTTGCAACTTTAAAAAAAAAAAAAAAAAAAAAAAAAACATTTTACAGAGATAGTGTAAGGTTATATCCAATTTTCTGACCTGTCATTGCAGCAATAAATCGTAAAACTGCCGTAAAACTGACAAGAACAACTTTACATCTTATATACGTAATACACAATAATAAACATGATTCTTTTTTTTATGTTAATTAACATTATGCCACAAATACTGTTGAATGATCTTAACTTACTAGTTGTACAGTCGATCAGTAACAATTTACAATAGGGACTATTTTGTTAAAGCTGCAGTCCATAACTTTTTTTGGTTAAAAATGATCCAAAATCAATATTTGAGCAAGTACATAACCAGCCAGTGTTGAAAACTATTGCCTTAATTTAGCCCCATTCACAACAGTTATCTTATAATAATGTTTTCTAATTATAGTTCGAGTTTCTAATTCGAGCATGTTGATGCATCATTACGTCACGTCTGTAAACATAAAGAAGTTTTCCCGGCAACTAGGCTATCGCATGTAAGGATCCTGCAGGTGGCAGATCATTTATAGCCTTTTCTCACAGCAGCTAGAATAATTAAATGTCAAAAAATCATTTTGATGGCGGATTGTAATCCAGAAAGGATTATGTGTTTATGAAACACTAATAATTTGAGAATGAAGTATGACAATAATAATCATTTGCACGGTTTGATGTGATATGAGCTAACCGATCTTTAGATTAAATCACCATAGCACAATTTATTTTAATGCTTTTTTCCTCAGTTGGTCAGAACAAACGTGACAGACTTGTTACTTGTTCAGATGACAATATCTGGTGAAAATACTTATTTGGATCTTATATTCCAAGGCGTAGGCTAGAATCTATGAGTGCGAAGTACAGTAAATATCCACACCGGTGTGGTGACTGACTGCCACACACACATACTCCTCAAAACATTAGATTCATCCACGCCGGAGCACAACCAACACAAGAGAGATAATTCCACAAACAGCTGCAATTGCAGGTTTTCAAACAGAGATGGCGACAAAAAGGCAAAACTTATGGACTGCAGCTTTAATATTAGTTGTTTCATAATAACTAGCAATATATTTTACAGAATTTAGTATGAACCTTTGTTAATAATTAAAATACCATCAGTCTTTATTTGTTCACAGTGCATTAACTTATGTTAACAGATTATTTTTTTTAAATGTATTAATAAAAAATGTACATTTACAAAGATAAATAAATGGTGTAGAAGTATTGTTCATTGTTAGTTCATGTTAACTAATGTAGTTAACAAATGAAACCTTATTGTAATGTGTTACCACTATATCTTCAAGCTGGGTTAAATAAAACAAGACTATATTTGTATTGTAACAGCTGTATTGTGTCTAAACCAACAAATGAAAAATGTATCTTTCTCATTGTGTGTTCATGCATATAAATAAATAAATAAATAAAACTGTGACTAATAAAAACATAAATCAATGCCAATTGCTCTAAATCAGAGTGTTTTTGTGTAGATCCCCTTAGTTGAACTGAACTGAGAATCAAATCATACTTTTTTGTTCGTAGGAATTCTAATACCTTGAACAAACAGGGTGTGATCGAAGCATATAATTTGCATGAGCTCCCATTTAGTTTCCATGGTTACACCCTAACACATGCACAGACAGTGTCAGGAACGCAAGCTGTAACCGTAACACCTGCACACCCTAATCCCAAAACTGGAGTCATCTGTATTTGTACGTATCATATTACCCATGTTTTCTAGATCTGGGCTGCAACATAATACAAATATCTGCGTGTTCTCAATGTAGCAACAGCAACAATAAAAACACCCTGACAAACAAAATCAGCACTAACAACTGGCTCATCTGCTGATGAATCACAATGTTAACGGGATAAATATACTAACAGCTGTAATCATTCCATATTTTATAGGGCTCAACTAGAAATTGGGGATACAGCTGTGAACGACAACAGACAGACGTGGGACAGTTGAAACATCTGACACCCCAATAGGATACACTCTCTGGTTTGAATTAGACCTTCATTCCACCGGGTCCAAAGGGTATCGTAAAAAGACAATTTATTTTTTGCCAGAAATATAGTCCGGAGAATGTTATCTGTCTGTTGGGCTGTCTCTGGAAGTGTCATATTGTTGCAATGATTAAAAGCACTGTCATCTTCAATTCGGCCTTTTTATGGTTATGCGGCTGGATTTTGAGTAAATATGTAGGAAGAGCTTAGCAGGATTTCAGGTGGATGATTTTTACTGAGGCCTCTGGTGTATTTTGAAATGTTTTTAATGATGAGTCAAAAGTCATGTGAGTTAAAGTGATAAATCGTGCATATTATTTATCTAAGGGTTGTGACTATTCCCATTTGGCATTTGAAAAGCCATTTAGATATTGCAAAAGAGTATCAGTCACATGACGCTTTTGAGCTGTGCTTTAGAGCACTTGACAGACCGTTTTAGAGCTGTCTGTATAAAAGTAGCGGGTTTATGATGATACTTTAAGCACTAAGAAGAAACCGCAAGGTTTATGTTAGAGAACGGGAGAGATATCAGTGGAAAAAGATCAATGTTATGTTAGTAAGGGTGCCAATCATGTGTCATGTTTAGTAAGATAGAGAGGTTGTCATTCTTCTAATGTTTGTTAAACATTCTCCGAGCCAGCTAATTTAATTCACAACAGTCCTCTGTAATCACAAAAATAATTACTTCACCCCCCACGGCCCACAAGATAATTGCATTTGATTTACATTCATTTTAAATGGAATATGAAAAACAAAATCGGAATCTAAGAGCAACCGCTGTGCCTGAATATTTTGTGTGTCTGTGTGTGTTTCAGTTGGAATGTAAATGTTTGATAGAACGGGGCCAATATGGGGACAACAGATGAGCATTTTCTTTTTTTTCTTCTTCTCGAATTTTATCTCTATCACAGGGGTCAAAAAAAAAAAATAGACCAAGAAATAAACAAAGTTGACAGGATTTGAATAAAAGACAGAAGAAATATTTAAGATTCAACACTATTTTTAAGTGTTTTCATTTTACAAAAGCACAAGATGCTCTTTGGATCATCTTAAAGTATGCTGGAGAGCAGGTTTTGGAGTTCATGCAGCTTGAGCACTGCTGTAAGCAAAGCAAACTGAGTATACATTAAAAATAAGACTGAAATTCAAATTGTTTTAATTAAATTCATCTCTCTCTCTCTCTCTCTCTCTCTCTCTATATATATATATATATATAAATATACATCCAAAAGCATTTTTGAATTAAGTCTTTTATACTCACTATGGCTGCATTTATTTGATCAAAAGTACAGGAAAAGTAGTAATATTGTAAAAAATTATTACAATTTAAAATGATTTTTCAGCAGCCATTACTCTAGTGTCTTATGATCCTGCAGAAATCATTTTAATATGCTGATTTGGTGCTCAAGAAACATTTCTTATTATTAGCGATGCTTATTTTTCTGTGATACGTTTTTACCAGGATTCTTTGATGATTAGTCAGAATTAATGGAACACAATAGAATGAATAGAAACTTCTTTGCTTTAAAAAATATCTGCTAGTTGCCATGAAATTAACATCATTACATTGTCAAGAGTTTCTGCTCTGAGACCTGTCAGATTCAAACGTGCTTCAACAAGAATAGCAATGATGTCAGCACTGATGATTCAAAGATGCTGTATGTGGCTGAGGGGGGTGTGAATGAATGATCTGTGCCAAATGTTTTAGCATGATGCACCATTATGACTAAAATCTTGGAAGTAATTAAAAGTAAACAGGAAATACAGATATATTTTTGGTGGCTTTTTACATCCACTTGCTTTGCCTCTGACCCCTGCAGATATTTCCCCAAATCACTCCAAGCTTCATTGCAACATGGAAAATAAAATAATAAATCACATTGCCAAACTCTTTGAACCTGTGAGGCCACAGACACATTTTTCCTATTTAGAGCCTCTCTCAAAGTCTCTCTGCATCCACGGCACAGCATCCATTCCAAGAGTGTGCACACGGCAGTGTTGCGTGTTGACTGCGAGAACTGCGCTCTGTTGTGTTCCTTGCTATTTCCTCCCATCAGACCACAGGCTTTTTTTCCCCTCATTTGATTAATGCTGAGTTAATGACCCCCCATAGACCAGAAGACCAGGCAAAAAATGTTAAGCATCTTAAACCGTTGCAGCTTGTTTGCTCAAACTGTTTATGGGGCACAAGGACATGCTATAAACATAGAGTAAAGAGCAAGCAATGGAAAAGATTTTGTGAACTGTGGAATGTACAAACTCCTTTGCTTTTTTTTTAGAAGAGTTGTTTCATATGTAGTTGAATTACTGTTTGGCACCCCAGGATGATACGGATGCAATGGATGCATTTTTTTTATTTTTGCTGATACTCTGTTGTTTTCAGGAACACTAGAATAGAAACTAAACACATGCTGGAGCACACTTTAGAAACAAAGAAGAATGTATTGTACAAGTGATCTAATTTTCGTTTTAATGTATAATACTGTATGTATGTGATTATACTGAGAGTATGAGATGATCAAGATATGTTGTGTACATTCTCGACAAATAATAAAGCCATATCTGTGGGATATAGGAAAAAGTTATGTCAGTGGGTAAGTTGTGTCTCCTCCATCATCAGTACATTTCTATTCACGCATTATATACTACCTGTGATGAGAAATGTAAAGAGTGATTTCACTGAAAATTTTTGGGGTTTGTCTGCCTTTTTTTTCTATAGAATATAAAAATCTTAATCACATGTTGGTGAATTAGCATTATATAAAACCACATAAATTACTTAGCAAATGATTAGTCATGAATTATTAAATAGAGCAATTTTTTTCCAAAATGGTTGCAGTGGGGTAAAGTGTATCATATGTTTTAGGGTAAGGCTGTAAAATCAATGAATCGTGATTAATCGTTTCCTAAATAATAGTTTGTGTTTACATAATATATATGTGTGTGTACTGTGTACATATAAATATACACAGTCCACACACATATTATATAAACACAAACTTTTATTTTGGAAATGATTAATCGCTTTTTATCGATTTTACATCCCTACTTTAAAGCTGTGGCTGATAGTAATCATTAGCATGACTGCCAAATGCAGCAAAAAATAAATACATAAATAAAATTATATTTAAATTTGTTTGACTGCTTTTAAATATTGTGAATATTAAAACTTTACCTGCTTGGTTATGAAAATATGAATAATATCCATCAAAATATGTGTAATATTAATAAAATAGGTACATTGTACATTAATAAAAAATCTCATTTATCTACATTTTTATTTATTTTCTATTTTATTTTTATTCTGTAGCCCTGATGGTTGTATTTCTATTCAGTTGATATCAGGCATTCCGAAATAAAATGAGGTGTATTCATTTTTTACCTCATTAACACAGCTTACCCTACAGAATCTGGATAAAAACTCTTACTTTCATTTCATATAGATAAAGGTGAGTCATTCACTAGTGATGTTATGATCAACCCAAACCATTTTAAGGGAGATAACTTTACAATGACAATATATGTCAAGTGTTTATTTGTGTGTCTAAGATACTGTACAAACATGCCCTTATAATTGAACTCTGGTTCTTAAGGACTCACTGAAGATGGCACGTACACTGGGCCGTGCTGAAAGACAACATTAAGGTTGAGGTTGTAAGGATGTGTTTGATCATGTCTGACTGAATGCTGACTTTAAAATGTGTGTGTGTGTGAGGGGGAGAGACAAAAAACCAAACTGAAACTTCATTTTCGAGGTCATGTAAAAAGAACCATCTGTGTCTGAACCTAAGGCATCATTCTGTATTTCTTAAATTAAGTAAAACAAACTTTGTCTCTGCCTGTTGACCACTTATCTGCACCAAGATTCGTTCCTGTTTTTTCTCTCCAAGACCTCTGCTTGATTGACTCTTGTCATCTTGTAAGGTAGCACATGTCATGTGTTTAACCTGTGCTGTTTGGCGCTGCAGGGCTGGATCCTTTCACTGTTTATTAGGGGCGACTGAGAGCATGTTCTCAAGCCCAGTTTCATGGAAAACGCTGCCGCTCAGGGGCAAAACATGAACAAAGAGCAGGAGAGGGCAGGTTAATTTGGAGATCAGTAATAAGAGATGAGCAGAGTGTGAGTCGGCTCAGGGAGGAGGAGAGGAAGCACCTGCATGTGGGCGGCGATCACCGCGGCTTCTGTGAAGAAGGGAGGAGGGAAGCAGTGAACAGCTGACAGGCTCAAGGTGAAGTTCAGAAAAAAGAGATGCCCCTTCACCTGATTATGAGAATAGCATTGAGTTTCCCTCTGCCTATTTTTATTGAGACAAACCAAAAATAATTTCTCACACACATTTTCAGTCATTTATATTAGGCCTAAATTAATTCTGTAGGTTATACACAAATATATATATATATATATATATATATATATATATATATATATATAATATATATATATAATATATATATATATATATATATATATATATATATTTTTTTTTTTTTTTTTTTTTTTTAAATAAGTAAATAAGTCTCCTAAACCAAGGCTGCATTTAGTTATTTAAAAATACAAAGTGTAATATTGATATAAATGTTTTCTATTTTAATATATCTTGAAATGTAATGTATTACTGTGAATTTTCAGCAGTCATTACTCCAGTCTTTAGTGTCACATGATCCTTCAGAAATCATTCTAATATGATTTTTATCAATGATGTGATGTTGAAAAGTTATGCTGCTTAATAGCCTACTTTTGTGGAAATTTCCACTGTGATGTAGCCTACATTTTTTCAGGATTATTTGATGAATAGAAAGCTTAAAAAAAAAATTTTTTATTTGAAATAGGGCTACATACCTTTTGGAACATTATTAATGTCTTAAAGTCATTATTAAACACTTTGTGACATTTGAACAACTTAACCTGTTCTTGCTGAATAAAATGTAGCTTATTACTTTATTTAAAAAAAAGAATACAAAATCTTACTAACCCCAAAAACTCTTATTGAGCCCAAACTTTTGAACACTAGAACGGTTATCAAATTTTAAGTCACTCCTTCTGCAGGTTACATTGTTATGCCAGTAGGTGGCAACTAGCTACCAGTCTTTATGAGTCATTTTTTCATTTCCTCAAAGAATTCGTTCACAAACACTGATTCATTCAGAAACGAAACAAGTGACTATTCATTGAATTGATTTGTTCAAAAATAATTAATTCACAGATTCATTAAACAGTAAACAGCACTACTTTGTATTCCTCTGCGATGCACAACGGCTGATTCTATTATAGCTTCCTTTGGACTTATTCGGTGGAGCAAAAATAGACGAAGTACTGGCAATGTTGTGTCTAAAACGTAAGTAACTCACTTTTAACATTTTATCTATGGGGCTGTTGTATGAAACAAAATGCTCGCAACTGTGTTTTTGCTCTGTATATCGTATGGTTGTGATTACCTCAGAACAAGAGTAGAGCTCTCTCTATATGTCTCCCACTGCGCTCGCACCTGTTAACCAAGTCTTCGGTTTGAATAATTTAGAAGTAATTTTACTCATCAGCAAACTTTAGTGCTGATATTTGCTGACATTTCCTCCACCCTGTTTTCCAGAACTGTTTTTCTGCTTGATGACAGTCAACTGTGATCCGATTTGACCTCATTGTAGAACCGGAGCAGGTGTTTTAACATGCAAGCTAAGTTTCTGAGAGACATCTTGACCTAGTGAAATATAATGACCCCTTAAAGCAGTAGTCCCTCACTGCAGAACACAAGATCCAGGGGGCGTGGTTGGATCCACATCTAGGGGGCGGAGATGGGTAGGTTAAGGGGTGGAGATGGGTTGGTTTAGAAATCAGGGGGTGGAGACGGGTAGGTTTAGGTATACGTAAGGTGGGAGGAGTTAGATCTGGATCCAACCACACCCTCCTGGATCTTGTGTTCTGCAGTGAGGACCATCTCCCTTAAAGACTAAATGCTGACTACTCCTCTCCACTCCCTTTCTTTCCATGTCATATTTCATAGAATTCATCCTCTTAGACTCTGTTTTCTGCCCCCAGCAAACCAAACCACAACAGAGAATCCCATCTCTCTTTTACAAGCATCCAAATTACCAGGAATAAAAGTAAATAAGTAAATGTTAGTCAGGAATGCAGAGCTTTCGTTTGGTTTACATTGTTGTTTTCAGCATTGCACGTTGAAATGTTTATCCACTTCACACAGAAAGAGGGACTTGGCCATGTGTTTCCAATATATTTTTGTCTATGTGTGAGTAACAAAGGCACTTACTCCACTTTCTGAATAAAGATGTTGGATTTAGATGGAAGACTAACACACACAAAAAAAAAAATTATTAGCTCATCCCTCATCATCCTATTCCATTGTAAGGATGTTTTGCATTCTCCTCATATTAATCATGTACTGAACTTCAACCTGCACTCATATAATTACACTTCTAGTAATTGCCCCCAGCCATCACCCTCTGCCCCCATGTGTACCATTCAGAGTCCGCCACCTCCTCATTGCTTTCTAAAAATACACTCGCTTAAGGCGAAACACATGTGTACCGTAACAGAAGAGCGCAAACAGTGCAATTGAAAGCCTGATGGATTTGGGGCAGAGGTTTGAGAATGCGCCCATCGTCAGTCATCATGCGTAGAGTTCTGGGTCTGGAACATCAGATTTGGGTCATTAATAGTCAGGCAGATGTGATAAACATCCTTAAAAACGAAACCCTTCTGTGTCTCAAAAGCATGCAGGTTCTGACTGATGCAGTTTCAGTGTCCAGTGTTGAAAAGGTCTTTAATTGTTCACAGATAAATCAGAACAGATTGTCTGGCCTCTGTTATAGTCTGTTCAGTTTTTTTTTTATTGATTTATGTAACCGGAATGCACATATGTTTGCCTTGCTCAGAATATATGAGAACACAGTAAAAAATAATATATGTGCACTAGTGGACTGTATATTGTTTATAATAGCTTGTAGTAGAATCATGCAAAAGGTCATTTCAAGTGCAGATAAATTATTAAATCAGATCATGTGATGTCATTGGCTTTATTAATTTTTGTAATTTGCTCCATGACTTTTTTAGACACATCCATCAACACATTGCTAAAAACAAACACGGTAACTGTAAAAAAAATTATTTATGAATGAAATTCATATGACACATTAAAAAAAAAAGTCTTCTAGGTCATTTTAATACACTGGCAGGTATAAAGTTAGAGGTCATTTGGATTATTCAATTTTTTTTTTCAATTTGAAACTTTAATTAATCTCTTATGCTTATTAAGGCTGAATTTATTTGATCAAAATACAGTAAAGCAGTAATATTGTGGAAAATCATTAATCACAATTATTTTGATCTGTGACTAGCCCTAGTAATTTATTTTATTAAAATGTTTCCAAGATGTCTGCTCTGTTATGTAACGATGTACTCCTGAATGCATTATATACAGATGTTGCACTGAATGCTTTTTCTGTATTTAAAAACGAATGTGACAGAGCTCTTTAAAGTGAGATTTGGACTTTTATTGTGTCCAAATGTGCTTTACATCATTAGCGATCTGTTATTTATAGAGAAGTGTCACATATACTCATATTCATGATATATATTATTGGCATGTACCAGGACAATATCCACATTGATCCCACTATTCATATTAGTCATTCATCAATATGGGAAATATGTGCTTTAATATAGTCTATCCAGTGCCCCATTACAGGTTTTGTTTTGGAAGGCATAGTGATGATGATGTCTATTAATGACAGGTAAATTGCATCGTCAACAGTTTATTTACACTCTTGCACATTACTTATAAGGTCTATAATGTATGGCAGTTAACTCTAAATTAACTCTAGAACTTAAGGTATTGAGAGTCCTGCAGTGGATGGCATGTACATGTAATTTTATTATAAAAAAGGAGCTGCTACTTTATGGGTTTAAGAAATATTATATTTGTCAACTGATTAAAATTGCCTACATTTTTTTGAGGTTTTGTAAAAGGAAAAATAACTTAATCTGACCTAAATCTTCTAGATTGCAACTGTCATCATTGGGAATCGTTATATAACCCATCGCATGATTTCCCTTGATTCATCACCCTGTCCACAATCTCATAAGCTGCGTAATTAGACACAGAAGAGTTTAATTGGAGGTTGCTGTCTGCAACCATAGAGAATAGGGATTAGTAGTTTTTCCAGACACATTAGTGACATTCTTGAAAGCATGCAAGGATTGTTGTTGATGGTGATACAGCACGTAGGTTTTCTCAGTTGGAACTAGTGCCAAACCTCTGCGAATTCATGCAGGTGCAGAGATGGCATGCAAAAGAAAGCGATCAATGTTACATAATGATGCAGATGAAACCAAACGTACGCTTGAGTGAACATTTTCTTAGAAATTCTCAAGATGGAATGTTCTCTATGCTGACCTGTTGATGTAATATATCTTTAACATGTCACTGTTGATATGCTAATACATGCTCAAAGCCGTGTATGTCACTCACAACAGACAAAGAAGTGTTAACCCATCACAAATTAACAATTTTCCAGCCTTTTCAAATGAAACGCTGTTGGAAATATATCCTGCTGAATTATTTATCTCAGTGTTATGCATATAATTTAGTGATGAGTAATTAGCATTATTTTATTATATAATGTCTGATAGATTATGTACAATAAAAATAAATGCTATTAAATTTTGATATCATGGTTTCCACGAAAATATGCTAAAAATTAAAAAAACTGTCCAGCATTATTAATAATAATAAGAAGAAGAAGAAGAAATGTTCCTTGGGCAGCAAATCAGCGTCCTTGGGCAGCAAATCAGCGTATTAGAATGATTTCTGATGGATTATGTGACACTAAAGACTGGAGTAATGTAGTAAAATTCAGTGTTTCCATCACAGGAATAAATGACTTTTACTTTTTATCAAATAAATGTAGCTTTGGTGAGTATGTGAGACTTCTTTCAGAAACAAACAAAAAAAATCTTAGAGAGCCCAAACATTTAAACAGTAGTGTGTATTGGTTACCGCTGTATTTTAGTCATGTTTGCTGATTTTGAATCAAAATAAAATTTGGAATCGTTCTGTTTGTGTGCTGAGCTATTTCTGCAGCACAAATAGAATCACAGTTATTACTGACGAACATGTCCATATATGGGGGAAAATTACCAAAAATGTAGGTTAAATGATATGTGATTGGTTTATTTAGAGTCTGTCTGTGTGATCCACCAATAGAAATTCTTCTGTCTCATTAAAATGGTTAGCTTTCACCACAAAGCACATTTTCTGATATAATTGTCACAGAATGTACAAGGTCAGATAAAACATTTCAGCTAAAAGTCTCATTTAGTGAGACGTAGAGCCCAGATATTCATCCACAACTGTTTTCCAAAAAGGTTAAACTAATCGTCGATATGTGTTTGACCTCTTTTCAGAAGCATTTGTTTTGAGACAAAACAGTTAAAGGTGCAAATCCTCACTGGAAACAATCGTAAAGAAAAATCAACAGAGTGAAAAATATCCATCGTCTGCTTTACACACGACTTCCTATACTGACAGTTCATTAATGCTGTTTAGAGTTACACTTGTTTTTCTTGAAAGATTATACTGATCTGAAATAAAATATGGTGCTTGGAGTGTGCTGATCGATGGGAAGGATTATAATGTTTTCTTTCCAAACAAAGATGGCTGTTATGGCGTACCCCAGATGACCCAAGAGCACTACACACTGAGAGGTGATAATACACAGAGAAACGCTTCAATGGACTGTCTTCTTCCATTAATTGTTCCTGGCTTTGTCTGTTTGCTCTCTGCTAAATCCACAGTGACTGCCTAAGCCATTTAAAAAGTAGTCAAATTGCTCCCTCAATTCATTTAGGTTATCTTAACCAAAGGTTTGGGATTAGAAGTGTCAGAAGTGTCAGTTTTAGTTGTAGGCCATATATTTCTAACTTTAGACATTACAAGAATAAAGCAATGAAATAGCAGACATGCTTTTCAACACCTACTGTGTCCCCGCGGAACACTTTAGATTGAGTTTCAGTCCAGAGGTCAACTGAGGTTAATTTGGCTCTTGGGACTTTTCTTTTGCTTTTTCATTTACAAGTGAAGTAAAGAAAAATCTTTTCAAATTTTATAAAAAATGTTATGCTTATTATTGCCCATGAAATAATTCATATAATTTTCTGCATATCACCTGATAGCTTTGTAGGCCAATAAATGTCAGGCCAAAAGAAAGGCAACATGTTCACAGTCTGTTATTTTGACCCATTTGTGCTTTAATACCATTTCAATGATGTTGAAATCCCTCGGCAAACATACGAAGCCATTTAGATTGGGCTGGCATAACTTGAATTCAACACAAATGCATATACAGACAGAAAAACATGGCTTGTGGTCATATTTCACCCCAAAACAACCTTGTTCTTGAATGTTTTCCTTGTGCAGCGGGGTTTAAACTGTGCTGAGCTTTTAAGATCTAGGCTACACGTTCTTCTATGTTCTCTTTGTGACAATTGAGGAAGATTTTATATGACTCATTTGCTGTAGGCTATTCCTCCTTGGTTATGTTTTCATTGACATCAAAGAATAACACAGGCACTGGTTCAAGACCTTCAACATAAATTTAGGTGAGAGATTGAACCACCTGTTATGTGTTATTCAATGCTCAACTGCTGTTCAAACAATGTCATTCGAAAAACAAAATAT
The DNA here is from genome assembly GCF_018340385.1 of Cyprinus carpio. Classification (NCBI taxonomy): domain Eukaryota; kingdom Metazoa; phylum Chordata; class Actinopteri; order Cypriniformes; family Cyprinidae; genus Cyprinus; species Cyprinus carpio. The sequence continues at coordinate 18,796,224 of NC_056614.1, read as the reverse complement.
AATAAAATAGCTTCACCCCAAGTGACAAACACCAATTAAAACACATTGATATATATGGTATATTATATATATATTATTATATATTAGATATAAGATAATTTATCTACTAGTCTAATTTTAAATTTATCACATGGCTCTATGGATTACTCAATTTTGATTGGCCAGTCATGCCATCTAGTGCTCAGATGTTTTCTAATGTTCACCATCATCCGTGACAATGCTGTAAATCAGAAGACTTGCCACTGCTTTCGTACACCGCGCACTCGCTCTCTCTTGATTCATACAAACACAGCTCATGTCATCTTGCATCTCAGTTATCGATTGTTCTGAAAGTTGTTGTGACCTGATAATGGAATTTATTAATATAACTGTATATTATTGCAGGTTTTATACATTGTAAATCGCTACTTTTTTTCTTAGATGATATAACCTACAGTAAACATTATTAAATAATTTAAAATTAAATCTATATTTTATGTCCATGTATTAAATTGTTTAGTGGGTTGCAGTGTAATAAGCTTGATAATGTACAGGCAACTGTTCATTATCGCTAAATAAAAACTGATCCCAATTAGTGTTCTTAGGCTAAAAACTCTTTTTAAATAAAAATGTTTCGTTAATTGAAATAAATCTGAAATGAAATAAAGAATGAAAAACTTTTTTTTTTTTTAATTAAATTAGAAATGTTGCCTTAGCAATAAAATGAAATAAGTCTAAGTTAAAGTACTAAAATTACAGTTTTTTTCAACTGCTTACATTTTCAAATCTTTGACTCTTTTTTTTCAAAACTTTACACACAAATCCAAGAATTGCACACACAAAATGCAGAATGCCTCACATCTCTTGCAAAATGAAGCACTTCATTCAAAATCCGCACATTTCAAAAGCAAACATTGCAAACAACTTTGCCATAATATTAATAATTTTTTTCAATAATTGGATGTTATATTTTACGTAGTCTGCTTAATGTCAGTTCTAGAATTTATTTGAAATAACTTATTCCTTTCAACCTAGCATGACCTCTCATAATCGTGTGTAACAAGCTGCGCTGTACTAGAGAGCTCTTGATAGGTTTTCAGAGTTAACACAGTCATCAAAGTTACACAAGCCTTGGACTTTCAGTGGACTTTCAGTGGTGGTCCATAGGGATCAGGATGCAGAAGATGAGCGATCTGCTGAGGGTGAGAGTGCACATCTGACACATTCTGAGATCACATGACCACAGCCACAGGCTGTTCTGTTGGTATTTCCCATTCGGTCAAATTAACAGCACAAAGGGTTATGAAACACTTTGATGTTGGAGAGTTTGATGTCTAAAAACAGTTTATGGCATTTTAATTTCTGTAATAAGCCTTGCGATTGTGACCTCGGTGCTCAGTGTTTGCAGCATTTGCACTGTTTAACTCATTGAATGGTGACGTGTTTGGAAAGGACCTTGAAAACCTACCTTTATTGTGGATATCCATCATGACATTATCATAACTTGCAAATGAACTGGACTCCAGGACATATTGGCTTTCCTCCACTGAAAGAATGTAAACTATTGTTTAAAGCCACTGCAATAATTCCAGCAGGAAAACTCACCAAATACCCACAAATCTAAGTCTAGACATCACTTTTGGTTCACAGCTTTTGATCTGCTGACGTTTTGGTAACTGGTAGTAAATCTTTATATATGCAAGTTCCTGCTTATGGTTGATTGCTTTGTCTTTATCCAGAACTGGCAGATTCTACCTACAGCACAATTAGACTTCTCCCTGTTGTGCAACACTGGTTAGAATAAATGCAGTTTCTCTATACAAACAAATGGCCTACTTCATCATTGACAAAAGTGTTTCTAGCACTTCCCGTTGGGGTTGTTTATAGATTTATTCCCGAATAAATACTTGCATTTATTTATTTTTTTGACCTTTTTTGCACTGGCCCTCATTGTTTTTCTTCTCAAAACTGTCTATCCTGTAGTATTTTAAGCACATCCAGTTCTTAAATGCAGCTGACTGTCTGGGCCAGCTGGCAACAGACACAGAGCGAGGTCAGAGGTGCCTGTATTGAGTTTCTCTATTAGTCTCTCTTCCTTCGTCCAATAACCGCAAGCAACTAGAGACCATGACATCAGACAATATATGCTAGAATTGTAGTATTTTGTGGGTTCAGAGTGGCAGATTTGGTTTATACTACTATTAATAGAATCATTGTGATTTAATCATTCATTTAAAGCAATTTCACTGTATCGAGAGTATAGTTCAGCCAAACATGAAATCCTGAGATTATTTGCTCACCCTTAAGTTGTTGTTTTGGCTTTAGATTACAAAAAGAGAGATTTTGATAAGCAATGAAATTCATATTCATATTCATATTGACTGTAGCTGCAAAGCTTCAAGAAAACAACATTCATACGGACTAATTTTATGTTTTATGGTGTATTTTGGTTGTTTTTGGAGATCTTCACAAAAGTTAAAAAAAAAAACTCACATTATAAAAAAAAAAATTTAAAACACATACTCAAAAAATAAAAATTAAAAAAAAAAACCACATTAAAAAAAAAACTGGATGTTTGAGGTAATCTACACTGTTGTTCAAAAGTTTGGGATTAAAACAGCAGAACATATTATAACAAATATCTAACTTTATACACATATTATACACATAATAAGCATACTGATAATAAATCAGAATGATTTCTGAAGGATCATGTGACACTGAAGACTGGAGTAATGGTGATGAAAATTCAGCTTTGCATCACAGGAATAAAATATAGTTTAAAGTATAATAAAATAGAAACTGTAATAATTTTTTTCTTCACTATTTCTGATCAAATAAATGGAGCCTAGATCAACAAAAGATACTTTATTAAAAAATATAAAAATCTTCCTGATTCTGAACCTTTCTAGTGTGATTACTAGACCTGGATGAGTCATGTAAATTAATAAAAACTTGTAACTCCATATGCATTTTAGTTATGAGAATTTACTGGAAATCCTTATCTGGTAAATTACTACCAGCCCCTTAAATATAAAAAAAAAAAAAAAAAAAACTTAGATTTAAAAAAAAAAAAAAAAAAAAAAAAAAAGGTTGAGAATCACTGCTCTAGACAAACTAAATTATGTTGATTCTGTCAGGTTTAACTTGTGTCTTCTTGGTCAAAAAAAAAATACTTTGTTCACTCTGTGATCAGTTGTATATGTTGTGCACGATGTGGAACTGGCTAAACAATCACAAGCAAAGCACTCTGAACTATTACCAGTCACCAACTACATTTCATTGTTTAGGCTTCTGTCACTTATTAAATTAATGGGCCAGTGAGTGAATCCTTATTTGTTTGGGGTTTGTTTGTTTTTCTCCCATTTCTGTGTCCCTCTACAAGGGCGACAGGCTGTCCAAATGTGTCCTGTCAGACATTTTCCAGATATTGGGTCATGATACTCATTTCCAGTCTCCAGCCAAGAAGGATGGATCTGTCTGCTACCGTTCATTAAGACTGATCCAAAAATAACAAGCTTTGCATAGTACTTCTATACTAATCAAAATCTGGCTGGTGTATTTTTTATGTGCCAAAAGTGACTTGTGCAACCCATTAGTAACCTGTTTAACCACCATATCTGAGCAATTATTAGATACTGTAATGTATTTTGCAACATGCAAAAAATAAATGACAGGGAATATAAATTTTCTGAGCTATAATCCTTAATCTTTATATATGTAATTCACATTTTTTATAAAATGTTTTCTTTTTTTTTTATTTACCAGCTTACATAATTGTATTTAGCATGAAATGCAATAGAAGAGAAAATGCAAACTTTGTTTTGTGCAAAGAGCTTATTAGATATAAAAATTCACTGTAAATAAAAATTATACAAAACACTATTTCTTTATTATTATTATAAAAAAAACATGCAAAACCAAAAGAAGTTTTCACATAGAAAAAAGTGTGTACATACATACTTTATAACTGTTACTCTCTGTTAATTCTTTCCTCATCCCTAAAACAAATATTCTTTGCCAATCGGAAAACACTGACTCACTCATAATCGTCTCATAATGCTCTACTCAAGTGCCATTAATATGACCCTGAAAAATTTATAGTCCCTTTGTGCCTCTGTCTTTCTTCATTTAAGCTATTTTCAGTGTAAATTTTTTGCAGAAGGATGCTGGTAAACAATATCAGACTCCTGAGCCAGGCCAGACATCTCAAAGCCAGAGGAATTATAAGGAGACACATATTGTGAGGAGTTGGCGGGAAAGGGGTTAGATCCATGGGGGGTGGTTCACATTTTTTTGTGGAGGCACTGATGTTTTATATTTGCTCATTTCTTCACATTCCTCTGTGTTAGAAGAAGAAGAGGAACCGGGATGAGGAAGGACTGTGTCTAAAAAAAATCCCTCCAACTTATTGGCACGTCCAGCATTTCAAACAGATGCACAAGTCCACTCTGCCCTACTCACGCCATGCTCCCACAGGACTCGAGAGGGAGAGAGAGAGAGAGAAAAATGAATCAGATTTGTGGTGGAGACTTTTAGTCTGTCATTATGAAACTTCTTCTGTGTTGTTTGAGTCTCCATTCTATATAAACGGCTTCACAAAGGTCAAGGTGGTCAGTGAGTGTATTTATAACCAGAGAGAACAATTGAAAGGGAGGGTTTCAATACCCCACTGAGTTTCCTGTAAAAATGATCCAGGTTTGTATTAAAATTATTTGAGGCTCGTTCTTTACCTTAGCCCACTGCCTCAGGAAGAGGTCAAGGAACTGGGCAAAATGAGCAAAGTAAAATGACTAAATGATTTTTATTACAGTATCTAATCATCACTCAGCTCATTTAATGTATTTTGCAAAAAATAAACAATAGAATATATGCCTTTTTGGTTTGAGCAAATCATAGTATTTATATAGTCTTAATATAAATTTCTCTATGCGTGATAGATATTAGAAGCATTATTTAAAAAATACACTATAACATTCAAAAGTTTGGATTTAAATTCTCATATGTTTACCAAGGCTACATTTATTTGCAATACAGTGAAATCTGTAGTATTGTGGGAACATTGTAAAATGTAATTCATTCATGTGAAAGTCGCTATTACTCCAGTCTTCAGTGTCACACGATCCTTTTAGAAATCATTCTAGTAGGCTATTTTAGTGCTCAGGAAACATTTCCTATTATTATTAGTTGAAAACAGTTGTGCTGCAGTACATTTTTGTGGAAAGCCACAAGCGTGACACTTTTTTCATGAATCTTTCACAAATAAGAAAGCTAAAAAGAACAACATTTATTTGATTTATTTGAAATCTTTTGTAACATTATAAATGTCTTCACTCACTGTGATTTTAATGCATAATAAAAAAAATACACATTTCTTAAAATAAATGTAAATAAATTAGGAAAATATAGATACATTGTCATGGTTTATGCTGAGTTGAATAAAAAAGTTCAAATGCATAAAAAGCATTAAAAATTCATAACTGCATTACAGTAATGAGAAATAATGTAAATTATATATAATTCATCATTATATGTATATATTCATCATACCAACATTTAATGCTGTTTTATATAATTTACATTATTTTATGAAATATATTTGACCTTAACATTTCATCCGATTTACCGAAAATAGACACTTTATAGTAGCAATGTGAGTTGAATATTCTTGACCCATCCTTATTATCGCAGCATTTATAATCAACATTATAGACCAGAGCAAGAACCAGTGCTGGTAGAGGGTGGTTTGGGGCGGTCAGAGCTTGTTTAGACCGGACCTACACTAGAAATGTCATCACTTCTAGCAGGTCATGTCTTTATTGTGGTGTGTGTGCAGTGCTGGGGGTCATTTACTTTTACTCCGTACAGCTTTGATTACAAAAAGAAAATGACCCTTTTATCATATTATCATCCTATAAACCTGAGTTCAATTAAATCTTTTTGGAACTGTAAACTTTAGGGATCATTTTACTGTAATTTATTTCGACCTTTTTTTAATAGATTAAACAAATGCCTGCAGACTATCAATGCAGAACAAGCCACTAATCAGTTCCATAGATAGCTGTGACTTTTACAGCACTCACACATTCCAAGGACTCAAAGAATTAAACTGAACACATGGCTCCCCAGAGGTGCTAGCAGCTTCGCACAGCGCAGATGTAAAAATGCCTTTCCGTGGACACCCCAGAGCCCCTTTTTACAGTATCTACTGAGGGGCCACGGACAGGCAGAACCCAGCGATGTATTCCAGATCAGGAATTTGATGCATTTCTGTTTCACATCATTTCTCTGGAATTCTGCGCTAGTGCAGAAGGCCCCAAACCGGAGCTGATGGATTCAAGGAAGTTTGAAAAGAGGAATGATAGGATACAGGCGCTGCTGGGGAGCGGGGCGCATCCGGAGCACCGCCGTTAATGACCCTCCGTCTCGTTGCGTAAAGCCTTAGTTCGGCCGGAACACCGTGCATCTGGACTGCACATTTACCCCTAGCCTGCTTCTTTGCTCTCCGTCACTCACGTAGTATGCAGATATTTGCACAATCATTAGATTTTTCTTTTAATATATAAATAGCTTTGAAGGTCACTGAAAAGATATTTCATCAACTCTGGCTTTTCCAAGTGTTGAGTGGTGAGACGTGAAGTCCGTGACGGAACTGCAAATGATGATGGATGCGTAAGTGTGGGCCGCGATATTGCAAGTGATTCTGTTTTTGTGCTCGTTTTTTAATAAATGCAGCACTTTTTTCTGGATGTACATCAGATAGATTTGGAGGAATGCAGAGAATCGCCCATTTACATCACTAATGACGTCTTTCGCCAGAGCCAATCGATCAGCCGGGGGGGACGTAGTTGAAATAAATATTGCTTTTATCATCAAATATCTGATTGCATGTGAGAACGCACGCGAGGACCGGGTTATGCTGATGAGCCAAAATATTTCAGCAGAAATTAACTGCAAAATTTGGAGGTTGTTGGACGGGCCTGGAGGTCAGTAGGTCGGTCTCAGCAGAAAATACAGCTTTAAGTGGTATTGTCAGTTAGACCGTTAATGACAAGCACAGCTGGACGTGTTACATAAGATATTAATGCGGTGCACCTTTTGCCCTCAGTGTTTGCGTGGTATAGCTATTGCTGTACGTAAACTTCATGGACGCAATCATTCCTCTGACTAAACCCGAGCAGGAAAAAAGCATAACCTCTACACCACAGTTTCCTACTATAAAACATCTATACACAAACAAGCAGACGTTTCAGTTTTAGTTTTCAGAAACATTAAAAAGTAAATAAATAAACAATAATGTGTATATATAATTACATTAACGTATCATTTTTTTATAATTTTCTGTAGAATTAAATAATGTTAGTTAATATTAAATTCAACATTTACTAATAGTTTTAAAATAAAAGTTGTATCTGATAACCAAAGTTTAACTAACTAACAAACAGTACTCAAGATAATAAAATAAAAAATCCATTGCTCATTGTTGTTAGCTAATGCATTAACTATTGTTAACAAATAAGACCTTGCTGTAAAGTGTTACCATTAAATAATAATACTAATACATTATAATCAAAATATTGATTTATATAATAAAAATGTAAAGTTTTATAAATATTCATGTGTAATTATTATTGATTGTTATTGTTATTATATTGTTTATTGATAATGATTTTTTTTTTTTACTGTTGTCCATATATGACATGCAGTGCTTGAAGGAAGCACATAATGTAAATAAAAATATATTTTTAAATATTTTAAAATTGTTTTATAATGATATTATAATTGTTATTTATTATTTTAAAATATTTATTTATTTGGAAATATTTTTTGAAGCATGGATTGATCTTTTTTTTTAACAATGCAAGCATGTTTTTCTTTCGTCTTATTATTACCCATATATGACACACAGCACTGCAAAACAAGCATATGTAAATAAGTATAATAATAGTAATAATAAGAAGAAATATTTTTAAATATGTATAGTTTTATTAAATGTATATTCATGTAAATATTATATAACATATTTTAGAATATTTAATAAATATTTGTATTTATTTATTAACATATAAAAGTGTATAGCACAGACTGGTCTTTTTCTATTAAATAATGTAGGCATGTTTTTCTTTCTTTTTTTTTTACTTTTATCCATGACATGCAAGACTCAAAAAAAGCTTATTTATATAATTATATAATTATAATAAAAAAACTATAAATAATATAATAATCACATTATTTTGAAATATATTTTTGTTTATAAGCAATGAAGTTTTAATATTTTAAAATTTACTATTACCTATATATGACACTCAGCACTCATGGAAACCAACTAGAAATTAATATCTGGCAAGAATATTTGTTAAAATTTCACAAGATGAGTTCATGGAAAACAAATGGACCCTTGTGCCTAAAAACACAAATCTGACACTTCCGAACAAGAATGGCAGCGATACAAATTTAGTGTGTACAAGTGTTGATATGTCGTCCTCTTAGGTAAGAGCAGCATTAACCTCTAGTCCAACTCAATTATACATCTTAAAATAATCATAATTCCAATCTCATTTTAATCATTCCATCCTGTACAGTACATGAGCAAGCATGCTAAATAAGAAATTCAATTTCCTCCCTGTTATCTGAATACATGGCTCCCCATTGAGAAATTAAGCTGACGATACATCTTCATTCCACCAAGTCAAAGTTAAATTTGTGCTTTGTTTAGACTCCGAGCGATTTTCAATTACTTCTACAGAAATAGTTTATGGAAACTGTGAGTGCATCAGGAATCCAATTATCATATCCTTGGAGAATGATGGTGGCCTGAAAGGTGGCCAACCTTTTTAATAGCTTTGTGTCACGCTTGATCTAGTCTTGCGTAGCCAGACCTTCAGACTGACGGCTGAAGGTCTGGAATCCATGGCAGCTTTCTTTGGCAAAGGCCCACCCATAAGGACGTTTGACCGACATGTCAAACAACCAATCACAGTTCGTTTCATTTAGCGGCACGTTTCGGGGCCTGGAAATGTCATCACAATAACTGACCAGTGTGTAAAACTATCGGACGTATTTCAAAGATTAGTTGATCCTGATAAGCACTCGTCGTCACAGTTACAAAAACACTATAAACACTATAGTAAACACTATAGCTTTCTTCCCAGACAGCAATATAGTGTTGGCCCAGATCTGGCCCGCGTGAAATCCATGCGGGCCAGATGTGGGCCGAAACTGCTTGCTGTCTGGGTTCTTTCATGAGGGTTTGGCGGCATGGCATCTTTGTTTCCAGGTGGAATGTTAACGAATGTGACACACACGTCTCCCGGAAATCCTGTAGAATTCAACCAATCCGATGATGACTTCGGCACTCCTGAAGTGTTTCCACTTTTGTGTCCCATATGCATCAGACGTCTAGCCAATGGTCCGTGGACGTGACGTCTGAGGCTGACACTACACTTGATAAGGAACACATTTATGCACACGCCAGTTCTACAGTCTTCTGCCCCTCTCATTCACAATTTGTCTTTCAAGATCCATCATCTTTCATTATTTGTCCCATGTAATACTCAATCTCAATAATAGAATGTTGAGTACATTTTAAAACAATGATATAACCGTGACATTCCACTATAAAAGCTTAGACTATTTGGTTTTAAACAAACTTAAAATTTAAACGTAAATTATAAATTATGAATATGCAACACTTATAGATATATCTAAACATTTGAAATAATAGCCATGTCCCCTTTAAACCCAATTCAAGTTTCCTTCGCACCTAGTATCACAACTATTTCTACAAGCAGCAGTAAAAAGACAGGCTGCAAATACAGCGATCTATCGACCCCTAGTGGCCTTAAAAACCACCATCACTTTCTAAGCACTCAACAAAATTATTACTCTGAAAACCAATCATTTACAACTATTAAATAATGCCTTTATTGAATGATAAACAATACAGTCTCAGGCTTAAATCTGGACATTAGTTTAAGGCAAACAACAGTTTGGTATGGTATTGTACATAACTGAATAATCCCAAAAACACATAAATTGTAGTAAAAACACAATTGAGTTAATAATTTGAGCATATAAATTAGTTAATAATGCAGTCAGGTCTTCTTGAATGAGATTGCCTTTACAGTATGTGAACAACTGCTATACACGTTCCAGCTATACATGTCAATTGTTCTAGCACAAGTATTAATTATAAATTATACCAAAATATTTTTATTAGTCCATTTTGCATGCTTTATTACAATTTAAAATGTAAAATTGACATTTTTGATACTTTTTAAAAACTAAATTAGAGATGGCAATATAATGCATGCATAATTAGACTTTTTTAAATCAATATTTACTTGGTCAGTTAGGTTATTCATAATTTTTTTACTTTAAAAAAAATACCTTTTTTAAACTCATGAACTATGGGGAAGAAACATCTGCCATTACTTTGGTGGAAATGCACCAAAATGAACATTCACAAGATGTAGAACATCATACAAATAAATGTATAAAATCACTTCAAAGCAAAGGACAAAATGACACTGGAATGTTACAGTAGAGATTGGAATGGTGAGACAATTCTTCAGATGAGGCCAGGCTCAGCTTTACTGTGTAAAGTCAAGTGGCCTAAAGTTTTAGTGTGGTCCGAGGATAACCCCACAGAGGCAGTATATACTTCACTAGTGACTCTATCTACAGTAACGTGTATTAACAGGACAGCAGATCTACGGACTGGACACACTACTGGGGTGTAGGAGGCCTGTTTTTCTTTTCCTGCCAGTCTTTCTCTCTCAGACTCAATTCTTTCTCTGTGAAAGCTGCAGGTCCCCAGTTTGTGATTTTCTGAGGGTGCTTGGGACCTGAAAATACAAAACATAAAACATGAATAAGGTATAGATATTAATTCATTCAGCAGACACTTTTATCCAAACATAATCATGAAATTAGAAAATTAGCATAAGAAATAAATCATTAATTCAGTCAATTGCATTTTTAATGCTGCTGGATGTTCAGTTAATAATAATAATAAATTGTTATTGTTATTTTTTATTTATTTTTTTAAATGATGGACCATTGCAGAATGATTTTTCAGATTTGGTGAAAATAGGTTCATAGAGATGCATTTTTTCACTTGATTATATTTTATTATGAATAACGTAAATAAGGCTTAACCTATAAATGGCAGTCATTTGTGAAAAGATTAGATGCTGGTAAATAAATGTTAAATTTAATTTAATTTAAAAAATCTTTGCATTCTTAAAAATAATTAAAGAGTAGAAAAGAGTAGGTCACCTGGCTGAATGAGCCGCATGAGTCCTTCATGATAAACCACCTTGTCCTTCCAGCTCTTTGTGTTATTAGCAGCATCTGCTAGTTTCTTCATCACCTCCTGTTCACATAAAACATCCAATCTCACCATCCGAGGTAGCGATATATAAGACTGCGCACATTGCTCTATTCAGCCACCAGATGGCAATCTACACAGAGCAACAAAGATCTCAACTTCAGCATAACTAGCCTCCAGCTGTTATTCTAGGGCTTACCTCGTATTGCTCCAGTGCACCCCGTCTGTCAGCCTCCAGCTGCTGC